>NW_016909518.1:0-9634 GCF_001483705.2 Eufriesea mexicana | reverse complement strand
CCTAATAGCAGTGTACGGCACAAACGTTAAGGCTATCCAATGCAAACTAAGCTTAACCCAACCTAACCGACGGTATCCTGACTGAACCAAACGCGGCGAGACCACCATTGCAGGCATCACCAGAGCCAAGCTGAAAATATTGAAGTTCTGCAGAGAGCAGAAGCCCACCTAATACCAGTATATAGCTCTAAAGTCAAAGCTATCCCCTCCTAACAGAACCAATCCGAAGAGAACGTAGCGTAGCCTCGCACAAACTAACGTGCCGCGACTTATATTGCTGGCCTAGCGAGAGACAAGCAGAACACATTAGCGTAGAATAGAACGCAGAAGTCCATAAAATCGCTGTGTACATCGGAAAAGTCGAAGCTACCTAAGCCTAATCCAAGCAAACAGAACATAGCCAAGCACAGCGCAACTCATCCTAACGTACCGAGACCGCTATTGCAGCCCTCCCAGAGCCAAGCAGGGCATACCTGAGAACAGTAGAGCGCAAACATCTACCGAATAGCTGTGTAAAGAGCAAAAGTTATAGCTACACTAACCAAGCATAGCCCAACCCAGCTTAAACGATCGGAACCTGACCCAACATACCGTGCCGAGGCCACTATTGGTGGCCTTCCCAGAGCCAAGCTGCAAGTATTAGAGCACTGTGGGGCGCAAAGATCCACCTAATAGGAGGCTATAGCACTAAAGTCAAAGCTATCAGCTCCCAAACTAACCAATCGTAACATGACTGAACGTTACATAACTCAACAAAACGTACCGCGACCACCATTGCTGGCCTACCCAGTGACAAGGAGAGCACACTAGTGAAGAGCAGAACGCAGAAATCCATAGAATCGCAGTGTATGCCAGGAAAGTTGGAGCTACCCAAAATTAACCCCAAGCAGACAGAACATTGCCAAACATGGCCTAACACAAACTAACGTGCTGAGGAGGCTATTGATGCCCCCCTCCCTGTCGCCATGCAGGTCATACTAGAGCACAGTAGTCTGCAGAATTCCACCGAATACCAGTGTACAGCACAAAAGTTAAAGCTACCCTGACCAAACTTAGCCTAACTCAACCTAACCGAACGTAACATGGTACAACATAACGTACCGAGACCTCTAATGCTGGCCTTCCCAGGGCCAAGCTCAAAATATTAGAGCGTTGTATGGCGCAGAAATCTACATAATGGCAGACTATATCTCTAAAGTGAAAGCTACCCTTCCTAACCTAACCAATCGATACATAATCAAGCGTAACATATCTCAACCTGACGTGCCGCGAGCCCTTTTGCTGCCCTCCCAAGAGCCATGCAGGGCATACTAGAGACCAGTAGAGGGCGGATATGCAACGGGTGGCAGTGTACAACATAAAAGTTAACGCTACCCTGATCATGCATGTCCTGAAGCAACCTAACCGAACGTAATCCGACTCAACATGACGTGTCGCGACCAGTATTGCTAACCTCCCAGAGCCAAGCGGAACACGCTGGTGAAGAGTAGAGCTCAGAAATCCATAGAATCGTAGTGTATGCCAGAAAAGTCAAAGTTACTTATGCCTAACCCAAACGAGCAGAACATACCCAAACATAGCCCAACGCATACTAACGTGCCGAAACCGCTATTGCTGCCCCCCCCCCCTCCCCCCCCCCCAGAGGCAAGAAGAACATACTAGAGCACAGTAGAGCACAGAATTCCACCGAACTGCAGCGTACAGCACAAGAGTTAAAGCTATCCTTACCAAACTTACCCTAATCCAACCCAAGCGGTCGTAACGTGACCAAACATAGCGTGCCGAGACCAATTTTGCTGACCATCCCAGAGCCAAACTGAACACATCACAGCACAGTGGGGTGCAGAAATCCACCTAACCGCAGAATATAGTACGAAGGAAAAGCCTGTCGTCTCGTAACCAACCCAATAGAAGCATAACCATACGTAACCTAAACCTGCTAACGTGCCGTGACCACTATCGCTGGTCTCCACAGAGCCAAGCAGAACATATTAATGGAGAGCAGAACGCTGAAATCCATAGAATCGCCGTGTATATCATGAAATTCAGTACTACCCAAACCTAACCCAGACCATCAGAGTATAATCAAACATAGCCTAACACAACCTAACATGCCGAGGCCGCTATTGCCGCCCTCCCCAGAGCCAAGCTGGATGTCCTAGAGCACAGTAGATCGCAGGAGTCCACCGAATCTCAGTGTACAGGGCAACAGTTAAAGATAACCTCACAAAACAAAGCATAAACTAGCCGAATCGAACCTAGCCTGACGCAGCGTATCGTGCAGAAGCCACTATTGCTGGCATTCCCAGAGTCAGGCTGTGTACATTAGTGTACTCCAGGGTGCAGAAATCCACTTAATAGCAGACAATAGCACTAAAATAAATGACATCCTGTCCTAACCAAACCGAAACCAAGGTAACCAAACATAACCCAACTCAACCTCACGTGCTGCGACGACTATTGTTGACCTCCCCAGGGCCAAGCAGAACATATTAGTGGAAAGCAGCACGCAGGAATCCATAGAATCGCAGAGCACATCGGAAAAGTCAGAGTTAACCAAACTTAAGCCAAACCGACAGAACATAGCAACACGTAACCTATCTGAACCTAACGTGCTGCGACCCCCATTGCTGCCCTCTCGAGAGCCATGCAGGACATGTTAGGGTACAGTAGATCGCAGAAGCCCGCCGAATAGCAGAGTACAACACAATGGTTGAAGCTGCTCTGACCAAACAGTGCCTAACCCAACCAAACCGAACGTAACATGAGACAGTGTATCGTGCGGAGGCCACTATTGCTGGCCTTTCCAGGGCCGAGCTGACGGCATTATAGCACTCTATGGCGCAGGAATCCACCTAATAGCAGACCATATCACTAAAGTCAAAGCTACCCTAACCGAACATAGCCAATCTTAACATAACCAAACGAAAACAAACTGAACCTAACGTGCCGCGACCACTATTGCTGGCCACACGAGAGCCAAGCAGAGGACCTTAGTGGGGAGTGGAACGCAGAAATCCATATAACCGCTGTGTATATAAGAAAACTCGATTACACCAAAGCCTGGCACAAACCAACAGAACAATGCCAAACATAGCATATACCAAACTAACGTGCCTAGACCGCAATTGCCGTACTCCCAGAGCCAAGCAGGACATACCAGAGCACAGTAGAGTGCAGAAGTCCGTCAAATAGCAGTGTACAGCACAAAAGTTAAAGCTACCCGTACCAAAACGTAGCCTAACCCAACCTAACCAAACGAAGCCTCACACGTAGTAACGTCCCGAGACCGCCGTTGCTGGTCATGCCAGAACGAAGCTGAATGTATTAGAGCACTGTAGGGCGCAGTAGTCCACCTAATAGCGGAATACAGCACTAATGGCAAAGCTAGCCTCTCCCAACCTAGAGAATCGTAATATGACCGAACGTATCCTAACATACCATGACGTGCCGCGACCAATATTTCTGGCCTCCCCAGAGCCAAGCATGGCATACTTGAGCGCAGTAGAGCGCAGAAATCCAATGCATAGCAGTGTACAGCACAAAAGTTAAAATTATCCCGACCAAACTTTGCCTAAGCCAACATAGCCTAGCGTAACATGATCCAAAATAACGTGCCGGGACAACTATTGCTGTCCTTCCCATGGCCAAGCCGAAAATATTAACGCACTGCAGGGAGGTGAAATCCGCCTAAAAACAGACTATGGCACTAAAGTCAAAGCTATCCTCTCCTAACGTAACCAATCGTAACCTAAATCAAACTAACGTGCCGCGACATCTATTTCAGGCCTGCGCATAGCCAAGCGGAACCCATTAGTGGAGAGTGGAACGCAGAAATATATATTATCGGAGTGTATATAAGAAAACTCAACGCTACCCAAGCCTAAACCAAACGAAGTGAACATAACCGAACATAGCATGACCCATCATAACGTGCTGAGACCGCTATTGCTGCCCTCCCCAGAACCAAGCTGGTCTTACTGAAGCACAGTAGGGCACAGAAATTCACGGAATAGCGGTGTATAACACAAAATCCAAAGCCATCCTGACCAAACATAGTCCAACCTGATCCAACAAAACGTAACGAAACTCAAACAAACGTGCCATGTCCACCATTGCTAGCGGTGTATAACACAAAATCCAAAGCCATCCTGACCAAACATAGTCCAACCTGATCCAACAAAGCGTAACGAAACTCAAACAAACGTGCCATGTCCACCATTGCTGGCCTCCCCAGAGAAAGTCGGACGCCAGTAGAGCAATACAGAGCGCAAATAACTAACCAATAACTGTGTATAGCTCAAAAGTCGAAGCCATCCCTTCCAAACGTATCGTAACCCGAAAAAACGCGACACGTCCTCTGTTGCTGGCGCCACAGAGACAAGCAGATGCTGGAGGAGCTATACATTTTACAAGTACCGACCGAATAGCAGTGTGTATCACAAAAGTGAAACATATCGTAAACTAACCAGGCCTAACCTAACTTATACAAACTTGGTAAAACTAAACACAACGAGCAGCGACCACTGCTACTGGTTTCCCCACAGGTAAGTAAAATATGATAGCGAAGAGTATGGCACACCGGTCTATAGAATGGAAGTGTGTAGCACGAAACTCAAAGATATCCTGACCTATCCCAGGCAAACATAGCCTAACTGAACGTAACCTATGATTACACCAAAGCCTGGCACAAACCAACAGAACAATGCCAAACATAGCATATACCAAACTAACGTGCCTAGACCGCAATTGCCGTACTCCCAGAGCCAATCAGGACATACCAGAGCACAGTAGAGTGCAGAAGTCCGTCAAATAGCAGTGTACAGCACAAAAGTTAAAGCTACCCGTACCAAAACGTAGCCTAACCCAACCTAACCATACGAAGCCTCACACGTAGTAACGTCCCGAGACCGCCGTTGCTGCTCATGCCAGAACGAAGCTGAATGTATTAGAGCACTGTAGGGCGCAGTAGTCCACCTAATAGCGGAATACAGCACTAATGGCAAAGCTAGCCTCTCCCAACCTACAGAATCGTAATATGACCGAACGTATCCTAACATACCATGACGTGCCGCGACCAATATTTCTGGCCTCCCCAGAGCCAAGCATGGCATACTTGAGCGCAGTAGAGCGCAGAAATCCAATGCATAGCAGTGTACAGCACAAAAGTTAAAATTATCCCGACCAAACTTTGCCTAAGCCAACATAGCCTAGCGTAACATGATCCAAAATAACGTGCCGGGACAACTATTGCTGTCCTTCCCATGGCCAAGCCGAAAATATTAACGCACTGCAGGGAGGTGAAATCCGCCTAAAAACAGACTATGGCACTAAAGTCAAAGCTATCCTCTCCTAACGTAACCAATCGTAACCTAAATCAAACTAACGTGCCGCGACATCTATTTCAGGCCTGCGCATAGCCAAGCGGAACCCATTAGTGGAGAGTGGAACGCAGAAATATATATTATCGGAGTGTATATAAGAAAACTCAACGCTACCCAAGCCTAAACCAAACGAAGTGAACATAACCGAACATAGCATGACCCATCATAACGTGCTGAGACCGCTATTGCTGCCCTCCCCAGAACCAAGCTGGTCTTACTGAAGCACAGTAGGGCACAGAAATTCACGGAATAGCGGTGTATAACACAAAATCCAAAGCCATCCTGACCAAACATAGTCCAACCTGATCCAACAAAACGTAACGAAACTCAAACAAACGTGCCATGTCCACCATTGCTGGCCTCCCCAGAGAAAGTCGGACGCCAGTAGAGCAATACAGAGCGCAAATAACTAACCAATAGCTGTGTATAGCACAAAAGTCGAAGCCATCCCTTCCAAACGTATCGTAACCCGAAAAAACGCGACACGTCCTCTGTTGCTGGCGCCACAGAGACAAGCAGATGCTGGAGGAGCTATACATTTTACAAGTACCGACCGAATAGCAGTGTGTATCACAAAAGTCAAACATATCGTAAACTAACCAGGCCTAACCTAACTTATACAAACTTGGTAAAACTAGACACAACGAGCAGCGACCACTGCTACTGGCTTCCCCACAGGTAAGTAAAATATGATAGCGAAGAGTATAGCACACCGGTCTATAGAATGGAAGTGTGTAGCACGAAACTCAAAGATATCCTGACCTATCCCAGGCAAACATAGCCTAACTGAACGTAACCTAACAGAAGCTAGTGCGCGGCAGCCACCATTTCTGGAATTACCTGAGCAAATCATGGAACATTAGATCGCAGTAGAGCGAAGAAGTCCACCGAATGGCAGTTTGCATCACAAGAGTCATAGATATTCTGGCCTAACATAACAGAACGTAACATAACCGAACGTAATCTCACTCAACCTGACGTGCAGATACCACTATTGCTGCCACCTCCAGAGACAAGCAGAACATGCTAGAGCACAATAGAGCGCAGAAATCCACCGCATGTCAGTGTATAGAACAAAAGACAAAGCTACACTATCATAACACAGGCAAACGTAACGTAACAGAACGTAGCGTAACCCATCCTAACGTGCCGAGGATATTATCGCTGCCCTCTTCAAAGCAAAGCAGAACATATTAGAGGAGACTATGGCGCAGAAATCTATAGAATCGCAGTGCATAGCACCCGAGCTGATGCAACCCTATCCTAACATAGCTAAACGTAACACTGTCGAAGGTAGCCTAGATCAACCGAACGTGCCGCGTCCCATATTGCTTGCCTCTCCGGAGCCAAGCAGAACATACTAGAGCAAAGTAGAACGCAGTAATCAGCAGCATCGCAGTTTATAGTACAAAGGTCAAATATATCCTAACCTAACCTACCCTAACATATCAAAACCAAACGTACCACAACTCACCTTATTGTGCCTAGACAGCTATATCTGACCTGCCCAGAGGAAAGCAGGACATATTAGAGGAGAGTAGCGCACCGAAGTCCATAGGATGACAGTGTGTAGCACAAATGTCAATGATACCCTAGCCTATCCCAAACTAACTTAGCCAAGCCTAGAGTAACACAGCACAACCTAACCAGCCGCGGGCACTATCTCTGGCTTCCCCAGAACAAGGCCGGAAGTATAAGGTCACAGTAGGGCGAAGAATTCCGCCGAATAGCCGTGTATAGCACAATTGTCAGAGCCTACGTGGCCAAAGCAGACATAACCTGACCTAACCAAACGTAGAATAACTGAATATAACGTGCCGCGAACACTATTGCTGGCTTCCCCGGATAGGAGCAGAATATGATAGAGCACAGTAGAGCACAGATGTTCATAGAATATCAGTTTTGAGCACATATGTCAAAGCTATCCTTACCTAACCCAACGTAACCAAGGATAGAAGAACGGAATCTAACTCAACCTAACGTCCCGCGAACATTATTGTTGGCCCCCACGGAGTCGAGCAGAGTGCAGCAGAGAAATGTAGAGCGTAGAAATCCTGCGAGCAGCGGCGTACAATGCAAAATCCACAGCTATCCCGTCCTAACATGACCAAAGAAATATTATCAAACGTAGCCTAACAAAACCTATCGGGCTATGACCACTACTGCTGGCATCTATAGGGTCGAGCAGAGCGTAGTAGAACTCAGTAGAGTACAGAAGGCAGCCAAATGGGAATGAAATGCACAAAAGTCAAAGATATCCAGACCTAACCACACCTAACCTAACCTAACCAAATGTAGAGTAGCTAAACCTGATATGGCGCGAACGCTATTGCTGGATTCCCCACACGGGAGCAGAATATGATAGAGAACTGCAGAGCACAGGAGTCCATAAGATATCCGTGTTGAGCAGATATATCAAAGCTATCCTAACCAAACCCAACCAAACCTAAGCAAACCAAACGTTATCTAACTAAACCTAATATGCCGCGAGCACTATTGCTGGCTTCCACGGAGCCGAAGAGAGCACATTTGTGGGGAGTGGAACGCAGAAATCCATAGTACCGCAGTGTAAATCAGAGAAGTCACAGCTACCCACACCTAACCCAAACCAACGGAACATAGCCGTAAATTGCCTAACACGAACTAACGTGCCGAGAACGCTATTTCTAACCCCCCCCCCCGAGATCCAAGCAGAACATGCTAGAGCAAAGTAGAGCGCGGAAATCCACCGCATGGCAGTGTATAGCACAAAGGTCAAAGACATCCTAACCAAACTTAACATAACCGCGCCTAACCAAACGTGACCTATCTCAGCCGAACTTGCCACGACCGCCATTGCTGGCCTCCTCAGGTTCATGCAGACGCTAGTAGAGCAATGCAGTGGGCAGGTATCGGCCGAATAGCAGGGTACAGCGCAAAAGACAAAGCTATCCTAACAAAACGCAACCTAACCTGTCCTAACCAGACGTGACCTAACTCATCTTATCTGGTTGGGTCATGTTACGTTCGGGTGTGTTACGCTTGGTTATGTGAGGCCAGCGTAGCTTTCACCTTTCAGCTGTGCACTGCTGTTCGGTGGAGTGCTGCGCCCTACAGTGACCCAGTTTCCACTTCTTTGCTCTGGCAATTCCAGAAATAGTGGCCGCGGCGCGGTAGAATGTGATATGCTACGTTTAGTTAGGTTAGGATTGTTAGGGTTAGGCTGAGGTACCTTTGACTTTCGTGATACGCGATGACATTCTATGGACGTCAGCGCTCTGTTCTCCTCTAATGTGCCCTGGTTGGCGGCCGGGAGCGCCGCAATAGTTGTCTCGGCACGTTAGGTCTAGGTGGAATACGTTTGGTTAGGTTGTGTTAGCCTTTGCATGGTACGGAAGACTTCGGCTTATCCGCTTGGTCTGTGATTCTATGTATTTCTGCGCACGACACTCCCCTCTTATGCTCTGCTCGGCTCTGCGGAGGCCAGGAATACTGGTCGCGGCATGTTACGTTCAGTTAGGCTACGCCTGGTTATGTTAGGTTACATTGGGTTAGTTTGGGATAGCTCTGACATATGTGCTCAACTGAGCTCTATCATGTTCTGCTTGTCCCTGGGCAAGCCAGCAATATTGCACGCGGCACTTTACGTTCAGTTACTCAACGTTTGGTTAGGTCAGGTTATATCTGCTCAGGTCAGAATGTCTTTGACCTTTGGGCAGTGCATCGCTATTTGGTAGCATTGTTCGCTCTACTGTGCTCTACTATGCTCTGCTCGACTCTGAGGAGGCCAGCAATAGTGGTTATGGCACGATAGGTTGTGTTGGGCTACGTGAGGTATTGTTACGGTTGGTCATGTTAGGATAGGGTAGCTTTGACTTTTGCGATATACACTGCTAATCGAAGCATTTCTACGCTCTGAATTGCACCTCCGTACCCTGCCCGACTCTGGGGAGTCCAGTAATAGCTGTCTCGGCACGTTTGATTGAGATATATTACGTATGGCTATGTTACGTTTGATTAGGTTAGGATAGGAAAGTTTTGTCGTTAGTGCTATACACCGCCATTCGGTGGATTCTTGCGCTCTTCATTGCTCTATCATGCTCTGCGTGGCTCTGGCGCGGACAGCAGTACTAGTCTCGTCACCTTACGTTGTGTTAGGCTACGTTCGGTTAAGTTAGGTTGGGAAGTGTTGGGTTGGGACATATTACACTCTTGTGCTGTGAACTGTAATGCGGTGGAATAGTGCGTTCTACTTTGGTCTATTATATTCC
>NW_016909517.1:41158-69931 GCF_001483705.2 Eufriesea mexicana | reverse complement strand
AAACCAAACGTAAACTAACTAAATCTAATGAGCCGAGCCCACTATTGCTGGTCTCCCCATCGCGGAGCAGAAGGTATTAGCGGAGAGTGGAGCGCAGAAATCAATAGAATGGGAGTAAGCGTCAGATAGCTCAAAGATATCCGAACCTAACCCATGCTATCGTAATCTAACCAAACGTAACGTAACTTTACCTAACGCGCCACTGTCACTATTTCTGGCATCTCCAGAGCAAAGCATGGCATATTAGAACACAGCGGAGGGCAGGAATTCGCGGAAAATCTGTGTGCAGCACGAAAGTCAAAGCTATCCTAACCAAACCTTGCCTCACATAAAATAAACAAGCGTAACCTAACACAATCTAACGTCTCACGACCGCTATTGCTGGAATCGAGAGATTCGGGCAGAGTTCAGTGGAGCATTGTAGAGCGCAGAAATCCACCGAATATCAGTGTATAGCACAAATGTCATAACCGTCCTATCCCAACCTGACAAAGCGTAACGTAACCAAACGTATCCTAACATATCCTGACGTGCCAAGACCAACATTGCTGCCTCCACAAAGCCAAGAAGAACATATTAGAGCTCAGTAGAGTGCAGAGATCCGCCGAATCGTAGTGTATACCACAAAAGTCATTGCTATCCTGTCCTAACCAGGCCATACGTAACGTCACCGAACGTAGCCTAATTCAGCCTGTCGACCCGAGACCACAACTTCTGCCCTCAGCAGAGCCAAGCAGAATATAGTAAAAAGGAGTAGAGCGCAGAAGTCAACGGAATCTTAGTGCATAGCACAATAGTCGAAGCTAACTTATCCTAACATAGGCAAACGTAACGTAACCGAAGGTAGCCCAGCTCAACCTGACGTACCGAGACCACTATTACTGGCATCCCCAGAGCCGGACAGAGTATAATAGAGCAATGTATAGCGAGGAAATCCGCCGAATAGCAGCCTACAGCGCAGAAGTCATCTCCACCCTGTCCTAACCTAACCAAATGTAATGTAAAAGAACGTAATCTTTCTTAACCCAACGTACCGAGACCACGGTTGCTGGCCTCCACAGAGTCAAGCGGAACACGTTAGAGGAGAGTAGGACGCAGAAATCTGTATAATCGCTGTGTATATCAGAAGAGTCAAAGCTACCCAAGCATAACCCAAACGAATAGGACATAACCAAACATAGACCGACTGAACCTGACGTGCCGACACCGCTATTGTTGCCCTCCACAGAGCCACGCAGGACATACTAGACCAGAGTAGAGCGCAGAAATTCGCCGAACAGCAGTGCAGAGCACAACAGTTAAAGCTTTCCTAACCAAGCAGAGCCCAACCCAACACAACGGAACGCATCCTGACCCCTCTAATGTGCCGAGACCACCATTCATGGACTTGCAAGAGCCAAGTTAAAATATTAGCGCACTGTAGGGCACAGAAGTCCACCTAAAAGAGTGATACATCTCTAAAGAGGAAGCTATCCCATCCTAACCTATCCAACCGCAACACGACCAAACGTAACCAAGCTCAACCTAACGGGACGCGACCACCATTACTAGCCTCCACAGAGCCAAGCAGAACATATTAGTGGGGAGAAGGACGCAGTAATCTGTAGAATCGCAGTGTATATCCGAAAAGTCTGGGGTACACAAGCCTAACCCAAGCAAACGGAACATAACCAAACATAGCATAACAAAACCTAACGTGCCGAGTCCGCCATTGCTGCCCTTCCCAGAGTGAAGCAGGACATATTGGAGCACAGTGGTGTGCAGAAATCTACTGAATAGCAGCGTAGAGCATAAAAGTTAAAGCTGTGCTTACCAAATTGTGCCTGACGCGACCTAACAGACCGTAACATGGCCCAACATAACGTGACGAGACCACTATTGCAGCTTTCCCGGAAACAGGTTGAAAGCATTAAAGCACTGTAGGGACCAGACATCCACCTAAAAGCAGTCTACAGCACTAAAGTCAAAGCTCTCCTGTCCAAAACTAACCAACAGTAACACAACCAAACGTAACATATCTCAACTTGAGCCGCGACCTCTATTGATGCCCTCCACAGAATCAAGCAGGACAAACTAGAGCACAGTAGAGCGCAGAAATCAACCGAATAGCAGGGTACAGCACAAAAGCTATAGCGATCCTAACCAAACTTTGCCATACCCAACCGAACTGAACTTAATCTGACTCAACATAACGATACGAGACCACTATTTCTGGCCTTCACAGATCGAAGCAGAGAATATTAGACCAACGTGGGGCGCAGAAATCTTCTAAATCAACTAATAGCAGACTACAGCACTAAAGTCGAAGCTACCCTCTTCTAACCTAGCCAATCGTAACAAAACCAGACGCAACACAACCCAGCCTAACGTGCCGAGAAGACTATTGCTGGCTTCCCAGACACAAGCAGAAAATAATAGAGAAAAGTAGGGCGCAGAAATTCACGCAACAACAGACTATAGCACTATAGTCAAAGCTATCCTCTCCTAGCCAAGCCAACCGTCACGTAGCCGAACGAAGCATCACTCAACCTAACGTGCCGAAGCCACAATTGCAGGCCTTGCCAGTGCCAAGATGAAAATATTAGAGCACTGTGGGCCGCAGAAATGTACCTAATAGCAGACCGTTGCACTCGCGTCAAAGCTACCCTCTCCAACATAAAGAATCGTAACATAACCGAACGTATCCTAACTTAAACCTTCACGCCGCGACCGCAGTTACTGGCATCCTCAGAGACAAGCAGCACATGCTAGAGCACAGTAGAGCGCAGAAATCCACCGAATAGCAAACTATGGCACTAAAGTCGAAGCTATCCTCGCCTAACCATACCTCACTTTACATACCCAGACGTAACGTAACTCAACCTAATTTGCCGCGACCACTACTGCTGGTCCCCACAGAGTCAATCAGAACAGATTAGTGGGGAGCAGAACGCAGAAATCCGTTGAACCGCAGTGTACATCAGAAAAGTCAAAGCTACCAGGGCCAAACCCAAGCCAACAGAACATAACCAAACATAGGCTGTCCCATCCTAACGTCCCTAGACTGCAATTACTGCCATACCCAGAGCCAAGCAGAACACACTACGACACTGTGGAGCGAAAAAATTCACCACACAGCAGTGCATGGCACGAAAGTTAAGCTTATCCCAACACAACCTAACCGAACGCATGATGACTCAACATAACGATCCGAGACTACTATTGCCGGCGTTGCCAGAACCAAGCAGAGCGTATTAGAGCACAGTAGAGCGAACATATTCACCGAATGGCAATGTACAACGCAAAAATCGAATATATCCTCACCTAACCTGACCAAGCGTGACATAACCAGACGTAACGTAACACAACCTGGGGGCCACGACCATTTTCGCTGGCCTCACGAGAGACAAGCATCGTATAGCAAAGCAATGTACGCCGTTGAAGTCGACAGAATAGCAGCGTACGGCACAAAAGCCAAAGCTTTCCCAACGAAACATAGCCAAACCTAACCTAACCAAACGTTACACAAATCAACCTAACCTGCCGACAGCATCCTGGCGTCCACAAATACAAGCGGTTTGTGAAAGCGAACTGGGGAGCGCAGAAGCCCATAGAATAGCATTGTGTAGGACAAAGGTCGAAGCTATCCTAATCTTATACATCATAACCGAACCTTACTAAACGTAACTTAACCCACCCTAACGTGCCGCGACCCTCATTGCCGGCCTTCCGAGAGTCGAGCAGGGTTCGGTAGAGCAACGTAGAGCGCAAAAATCCACCGAATTGCAGCGTACATCGCATAAGTCTAAGCTATGCTATCCAAGCCTACCCTAACATGACGTAACCAAACGTAACATATCTCAGACAAACGTGCCCTGGCCAATACTGCTGGCCTCCCAATAGCCATGCAGAATACACTAGAGCACAGTGCAGCGCTGAAACCCACCGAACAGGAGTGCATAGCACAAAAGTCAAAGCCGTACTAACCGATCATACCCTAACCTAAACTAACAGAACGCAACATATCCGAGCCAAACATGCCACGACCGGTATTGCTGGCCTCCCCAGAGGCGTACATTTCATATTAGAGAACGGCAGAGCGCAGAAATCCAACGAATAGCAGTATGCGGCACAAAAGTCGAAAGCTACCCATTCCTAACTTAGCGAATGGTAACATAACCGAAATTAACATAACCGAAGGTAACGCGACGAAACAACGACTGCTCTACTCCCCAAACCCAAGCAGACCATATTAGGGCGCAGCAGAGCGCAGAAATCCGCTGCATAACAGTGCATAGACAAAAGGCATAGCTATCCCATCCCAACCAAGCCAAACTTTACCTAGCCAAACGAAACATAACTCAACCTAACATGCCGCGACCGATATTCCTGGTGTCCCTCGCGACAAGCAGAGCGTGATAGCGCATAATAGGGCGCAGGAGTACATAGAATTGAAGTGCGTATCACAAAAGTCGTAGCTATCCCAGCATAACCCAACACAACTGAACAGAACCAAACGTAACCAAGTTTGAAATAAGGCGCCGCCACAGCCATTGCTGGCCTCCACAGAGCTAAGCAGAACATGTTACAGGAGCGTCGAGCGCAAAAGTCAATAGAATGGCAATGTATGGCAGAAGAGTCAAAGCTATCCTAACCTATCCCTGACTAACCAAACCTAACCAAGAGTAACGTAACTTAACCTAACGTGCCGAGACCACAGTTGCTGGTCACCCCGGAGCCACGCGGAGGATATTAGAGCACAGCAGAGCGTAGAGATAGACGGCATTGCAGTGTATAGCGCAAAAGTCGCATACATGCTGACCAAACTTAACATAACCTAACCTAACCGAACGTAACATAACCCACACAAATGTGTCGCGACTATTACTGCTGGCATCCCCAGAGACAAGCAGATGACAGCAGAGGAATGCAGAGTGCTGATATCGACCGAATAGCAGCGTATAGCACACAAGTCAATGCTATCCTAACCAAACATATCCCAACCTAGCCAAGCCAAACGTAACACACCTCAACCAAGCGTGCTACGAACATTATTGCTGGCCTCCACAGAGGCAAGCAGAACAGATTAGAGCACAGTAGATCTTAGAAATCCAACGAATAGCAGTGCATGGCACATAAGTTAAAGCTGTCCCTTCATAACGTAACCAATCGTAACACAAACAAACGTAACATAACTAAAATTATCGAGCCGAAACCACTATTCCCGTCCTCCCCAAAGGCAATCAGAGCATATTAGGATGCAGTAGAGCGCAGAAATCCACTTCACTGTAGTGCACAGGCAGAAGTCAAAGGTAACCCATCCTGACCTAACCAAACCTTGCCAAACCGTACGTAACATAGCACAAACTAACATGACGCGAACGCTATTTCTGGCGCCCCCTGGGACTAGCGGATTGTGACAGTGCACAATAGCGCGCAGGAGTCCACACAATTGCAGTGGGTAGCATAAAAGTCATAGCTATCGCAGACTAACCCAGCATAACCTGGCACAAGCGAACGTAATCTTACATAACCAACGTGCCGAGACCACTGTTGCCGGCAACGCCAGAGCCAAGCAGAGCATATTATATCGCAGTCGAGAGCAGCAATCAAACGATGAGCAATGTATAGCACAAGAGTCAAAGCTATCCTCTCCTAACCTGACCAAACGTAATACACCCGAACGTAATGTAACTTAACCAGGGGTGCCACGACCCATATTTCTGGATTCACGAGAGCCAAGCAGGGTATTGCAGAGCAATGTATGGCACTAAAATCGACCGAGTAGCAGCGTATAGGGAGAAATTCTAAGTTATCACAACAAAACCTATCCAAACCTAGCCTTACCGAACGTAACATGTCCCAGCCAAACGTGCCAGTACCGCTGTTGCTGTCCTCCCCAGAGCCGAGCAGAACACATTAGCAGGGAGCGGCGCGCAGAAATCCATAAAATCGAAGTGTATGTTGGAAAAGTCAGTGTTACCCAAACCTACCGCAAGCAAACAGGACATTACCAAACATAGCCTTGCTCAAAGTAACGTGCCGATACCGCCATTGCTGCCCACCCCTGAGAAAAGCAGGACATACTAGAGCACAGTGGAGCATTGTAATCCAGAGAAGAGCCGCGTACAGCGCAAAAGCTAGAGCTATCCTGACCAATCATTTCCTAACCCAACCTGACCAAATGTAACCTGACTCAGCGTAACGTGCCGAGACCACTATTGCTGGCCTTCCGAGAGCCAGGATGACGTTATTAAACCTCTGTAGGTCGCGGAAATCCACCTAGTAGCAGACTATGGCACTAAAGTCAAAGCAATCCTCTCCTAACATAATCAACGTTAACATAACCAAACGTAACTTATCTGAATCTAACGCGCGAGCGGCCGCTATTGCTAGCAACCACAAAGCCAAGCAGAACACACTAGTGGAGAATAGAATGCTGAAATCCATAGAATCTCAGTGTATATCAAAAAAGTCTAGGCTACCCAAACCTAACCCAAACCGCCTGAACATATCCGAACATAGCATAACTCAACCTCACGTGCCGAGTCGACTATAGCTGCCCTCCCCAGAGCCAAGCAGGTCGTACTAGTGCGCAGTATATCGCAGAAATCCAACGGAGAGCAGTGTACAGGACAAAAGGTAAACGTATCCTGACCAAACATTGATTAACCCAACCTAACCGAATGTAACCTGACACAACGTAACGTGCCGAGATCACTATTGCTGGCCATTCGAGAGCCAGGATGAAGTTATTAAGCACTGAAGGAAGCAGATGTCAACCTAATAGCAGACTATAACACTAAAGTCAAAGCTATCCTTTGCCAACCTAGCCAGCGGTAGCATAACCAAACGTAACGCAACTCAACCTATCGTGCAGAGACCGCTATTTTTGCCCTTCCCAGAGCCAAGTTGGACAAGCTAGAGCGCAGTAGAGCGCGGAAAACGTCTGTATGGCAGGGCATAGCACAAAAGTCGTAACTACCCTATCCACACCTGACCAAACGTAGCGTAACAAAACGCACACTAACATAACCTTACATGCCGAGACCAGTATTGCTGGCATCCCCAGAACCAAGCAGAATATACTGGATCACAGTAGAGCGCAGAAGTCCACCGAATAGCGGTGTGGGGCATAGGAGTCAAAGCTATCCTATCCTAGCCTATCCAATCGCAACGTTAACAAACACGGCATAGCAAACCCTATCGAGCCACGACCACTTTTGCTCTACTCCACAGAGAGGAGCAGGGTATACGAGAGCAACGAAGTGCAGAGAAATCACCCGAGTAGCAGTGCATAGCACAAAAGTTAAAGCTACCCTAGCATAACGTAAGCAAACGTGACATAACCTATCGTAGCCTAACCAAACCTAACGTGCCTAGACCAGTATTGCACTGCTCCCGTAGCAAAGCAGAACATACTAGAGCACAGTGCAGCGCAGAAATACGCCGAATAGCAGTATAAAGCGCAAAAGATAAAGGCACAGTTTCATAACATAACAAATCATAGCTCAACCACAAGTAACATAACTGAAAATACCCTACCTCGATCACCAATGCTGGCCTCCCGACAGTCGGGCAGAGCATAGTATACCATTGTAGAGCGCAGAAATCCTTCGAACCGCTGTGCATGACTTGAAAGTCGAAGGTATCCTTACCTAACACTAGCAAACCTTACCCAAACAAACGTAAAATATTCCAACCTAACGGGCAGCGGACACGATTACCGGAATACCCAAGGTAACCAAACGTAACACAACCGAACGTAGCTTAGTTGAACCTAACGTGCCGATACCACTACGCCATGAATCCACAAAGCCAAGAAGAATATACTAGAGCACAGTGCAACGCATGAATCTACCGGACAACAGTGTACACCACGTAAGCCAAAGCTATCCAAACATAACCCAGAATAACGTAAACTAGCCAAACGTAGCCTAATACAACCTAACGAGGCGAGACCACTATTACTTTCCCCCAGAGTCGATCAGAGTATAGTAGAGCCATGTAAAGCGTAGAAAGCCACCGAGAAGCATCCAATAGCACAAAAGTCAACTGTAACCTATCCCAACCTATTCAAACTTAACATAAGCAAACGCAACATAACTTAACCGAAGGAGCCGGGACCTCTATTGCGGGCCTCCCCAGGGACAGGCAGAATATACTAGACCTCAGCAGATCGCAGAGAGCCAACAGTTAGCATTGTATGGCACAAAAGTCAAAGCTATCCATTCCAAACCTATACAAACGTAACGTGATCAAACGTAGCCTAACTGTTCCCAACGTGTCGAGGCCAATTCTGCTGCCCTCCTCAGAGCCCAGCAGAGCATAGTATAGCACAGTGGAGCGCAGGCATCATTCGCACTGAAGTGTAAAGCACAAAGGTCGAAGATATCTTAACCAAACCGGACACAACCTGACGTAACCGACCGTAGCATAACTCAAACTAGCGTGCCGAGACCCCCATTGCAGGCCTCCGCAGCGTCAAGTAGAGCATATTAGAGTACAGTAGAGCGCAGAAGTCTACCGAATAGCAGTGTATAGCACAAAAGCCGGAAGTACCCTCTCTTAACCTAACCAAACGTAACATAAGCGGACGTAATGTAGCTTAACCTGACGCGCCTCGACCGCCACTGCTGGCCTCACGAGAGCTAAGCAGATTATGGCAGAGCAATGTGGAACGCTGAAATTGTCCGAATAGCAGTGTATAGCGCAAAAGACGTAGCCATTCGAACCAAACGTAGCAAAATCTGACCAAGCCAAACGTAACGTAACTCAAACTAACACGCCGAGTGTGCTGTTCGTAGCGTGCACACAGACAAGCAGAGAGCGATAGCACACAGGACGGCGCAGAAATCCGCAGAATAGCAGTGCGTGGCACAGGGGTCAAAGCTATTATAACCTAACACTACTTAACCTATCCTAGCCAAACGTAATGTTACTCAACCTAAGGTGGCGCGACTACTACTGCTGTCCTCCCCAAACCCATGCAGAGCAAATTAGGGCGCAGTAGAGCGTAAAAGTCCTCCAGAAAGCGGTGTATAGCACAATAGTCGAAGCTATCCTCTCCTAACCTAACCAATCGAAACATTAACAAACGTAGCCCAACAAAACCTATCGTGCCACGACCAATATTTCTGGCCTCCCCAGAATCGAGCAGAGTATAGTAGAGCCCAGTAGGGCGCAGAAAGCCACCAAATAGCAATGTGCAGCAGAGAATACAAGGATACATTAACCTAACCGCACCTAACCTAGCCTATCCCAACGTAGAGTAACTAAACCTATCGTGTCGCGACCAATATTGTTGGCTTCCTCACAGACAGGCAGAACATCCTAGAGCACAGCAGAGCATAGAAGTTCATGGAATATCAATATTGAGCGCATTAGTGAAAGCCATTCTAACCTAAGCCAACCTAACCAAACTTAACCAAATGTAATTTAACTCCGCCTAACGCGCCGCAGTCACTATTGCTGGCCTCCACTGAGCCAAGCAGAGCATAATAGAGGAGAGCATGGCGCAGAATTCCATAAGGTCGGAGTGTGCTGCAGAATAGTCAAAGATATCCGAACCTAACCCAAAATACCTTAACCTAGCCTATCGTAGCCAAACTCGACGTAACGTGCCGCGAACACCATTTCCGGCCTCCCAGGGGACTAGCAGATTAGAGTAGTGCACAGTGCATTGTAGGAATCTGCCGAATTTCTGTGTACAGCACGAAGGACCAAGCTACCCTGACTAACCTATCCTTCGTCTGTTTTCACGTGGGGGAAATCTTCCAAAGGTACCCGGCCACCTTAGGGGAGGGAGCGGGGTTACGTGGGATTGTTGCCCACGAAGCCCCCCACGATGGCAAGCACCTCGCATTTCGGTGCGCCCTGGACTTCGCGACGACGCAATTGCCAGGGCGCCCCCGCTACGCAACCGCAATTTCCTCACGGCGCGACGGGAAATCGCACCCGAAACGACCATGTCCATGCGTGAGAGAATAGTCGACTACAGGCACACACAACACGCATACCACCGTACCGCTACGAACGCACACCCTGCGGACGCCGCGCGACCGTCACGCGACGCCGCGCGCCCGGACGATGGTCTCTCGAACAGACGGGCCCCCACACGCCAGCACGTGGTCACCCTGACCTAGGTTACAACGGGAGCGAGAGGCGGTATTCCCGGCCGTAGGTACGTGGACGCTCGCGATGGCGGAGGTCTAACGCGTTAACACATCCGTCAGCCCACAGGCGCCGCGCTTGCAGCCTCCGCCGCCCTAGGCGCGAGGAGCACATACCGAACGCAACCTAACACGATCTAACATGCTGAGACCATTATTGCGGGCCAACCCAGAAACAAGTAGAGAATATTAGAATAGAGTAGAGCGCAGAAATTCCCCGAACCTCTATTTATAGCACAGATGTCAGATCCAGCCTTTCCTAACCTAACCAAGCTCAACATCACCAAAGGTAACCTAACTGTACCTAAAGTGCCGGGTCCACTGTTACTAGCCACCGCAGATCCATGCAGAATACGCTACAGCACAGTAGAGCGTAGAAGTCGACCACATAGCACTGAATAACACAAATGCCAATGGTATACTGACCACACTTAACCCATCCTAGCATAACCAATCATAACACAACTCAACTTATGGCGCCGCGAACAGTATTGCTAGAGTCCACAGAGACAAGCAGAATATGGTATGGCACGGTAGAGCACAGACGTGCATAAAATGTCAGTGTTGGGCACAGGAGTCAAAGTAATCCTAACCTAACACAACCCAACATAACCATACGCAACCACACGTAATCAAACTCAACCTGACGTGCCGAGACCACTTTCGCTGCCCTCCGCAGAGCCGAGCGGAGCATTCCAGTGGAGAAAGGGGCGCAGAAGTGCATGGAAACGCAGTGTATGGCGGAAAAGTCGAAGCTATTCGAGCCTAACCGAAGCGAATATATCCTAGCCAAACGTAGGCTATCTCAACATTATCTGCCAAGGCCATTATTACTGGCAACCCCGGGGCCAAACACAACATATTAGAGCACAGTAGAGCACAGAAAACTACCGCAGGGCAGTGTATAGCACAAGGTCAGAGATATTCTAACCATACCTGACGCAACCTAACCAAATCGAACGTAGCATAACAAGGCATAGCATGTCAACGCCAATACTGCTGCCTCTCCCAGAGCCAAGCCGAACATACCAGATCTCACTTTAGCGCAGGAGTCAGCGGAAAACAGCGTATAGCGCAAAAGTCAAAGCAATCCTCTCCTAGCCTAACCAATTGTAACATAAGCAAACGCAACATAATTCAACCTAAGGAGCCGAGACCCCTATTTATGGCCTCTCCAGAGACATGCAGAGTGAAGTAAAGAACAGAAGAGCGCAGAAATCCACCAAATAGCGGTGTATAGCACAAAACTCAAAGCTATCGACTCCTACCATAAAAAAACCTAACATAATCGAACGTAGCCTATCTCATCGAAATGTACCGAGACCACTATTACTGCACCACCCACGGTCGAGCAGTATATAGTGGATCACAGTAGAGCCAAGTGGTCCATAGAATAGCAGTGTTGAGGACAAATGTCACGGATATCCTAACCTATCCCAAAATGATCTAACCTAACCGAATGTAATCTAACACATCCTCCGGTGTCGCCACCACTATTTCTGGCATCCCCAGAGCTCAGCGGAGCATGATAGATCACACTAGAGCGCTGAAAGACACCAAATGGCAGCGAATAGCAGCATCGTAAAGGATATCCTAACATCACCTGACCTATCCTAACCAAACCAAGCGTAGACTGATTAAATCTAACGAGACGAGGCCGTCATTGCTGGCCTCCGCAGTGTCAGGCACTTCATACTAGTACCCCTAACCTAACCAGTCGCGACGTAACCAAACGTAGCCTAACTCAACATAACGTGACGCGACACTATTGATGGCATAACCAGGGACTGGCAGAATACGGTAGAGCACAGTAGAGTCCAGATGTTGATATGAAAGCTGTGTTGAACACGAAACACAAAGATGTCATAACCAAAAACAAAGATACCTAACCAGGACAAACGTAATATAACTCAACCTAACGTGCCGAGACCAATATTGCTGGCCTCCTCAGAGACAAGCAGAGCATATTAGAACACGGTAGAGCGTAGATGTCAGCCGAATGGCAGCGTATACCACAAAAGTCACAGCTACACTCCCAACCCTAGCCCAACCAAATGTGACCGAACGTAACATAACTCGAACTTTCGTGCCACAGCCACCATTGCTGGACAACGCAGGGTCGAGCAGAGTATAGTAGAGCAATATAAAGCGCAGAAATCCACAGAATGGCAGTGTAGAGCTCAAAAGTCCAGACTATACTTTCCTAACCTATCCAAACGCAATAGAATGGAACGTATCCTAACTAAACCTAACGAGTCAAGACCACCATTTCTATCCTCTCCAGTGCCCAGCAGAACATACTAGAGCATAGCAGAGTACATAAATCCAGCGAATAGCAGTGTATAGCACAGAAGTCAAAGCCATCGTAACCAAACCTAACCCAACATAGCGTAACCTTACATAACCTAACTCAAACTCTTGTGTCACGAACACTATTGCTGGCCACACCAGGACCGAGCAGAGTATAGTAGAGCAATGTAGAGAGTAGGAACCCACGGAATAGCAGTGTATAGCGCAAAAGTCAAAGTTATCATACCCAAACCTGGCCAAACGTAACATATCCAAGCGCAAAGAGACCCAGCCTAACGTGCCCAGACCACTATTGCTGGCCTGCTCAGTGCCAAACGGAACATACCGGTGAACGGTAGAGCGCAGAAATCCAATCAATAGCAGTGCATAGCACGAAAGTCAAGGCTATAAAATGCTATCCCTAACCAATATAACCCAACCAAACGTAGTCTAACTCATCATAACGTGCTGAAACCTCAATTTCTGGCTTCCCTGGAGCCAAGCAGAACATACTAGAACACAGCAGAGCGGAGTAGTCCACCGCACTGCAGTATACAGGAGAGGAGTCGAAGATATCCTAACCTAACCCAAACAAACCTAACCTAGCCAAACGTAACGTGTCTCAAACTGCCACGCCGCTGCTACAACTTCTGGCCACCGCAGAGCAAAACAGAGTATACTGGATCACAGTAGAGCGAAGAAATCTTCCGTATATCAGTGTGTTGCACAAAAGACGAAGCTGCCCAATCCTAACATAACCAAGCGTAGCATAACCTCACATAGCATAGCTCAACCAAACCGCCCTACACCTCTATTGCTGACCTCCTCGGAGCCTAACAGAATGTACTACAACCACGTAGACCACCGTAATCCGCGGCGTTGAAGCGTATAGCACAAAAGTCGAAGATATCCTAGCCTAACCTACCAAAGCTAACCCAACCAATCCTTGCCTAACTCGGCATAACGTGCCAAGACCACTATTGCTGTCTTTCCCTGGGCCATGCTGAACATATCAGATCATGGTGGAGCAAAGATATTCACCAAGAAGCAGTGTACAGCACAAAAGTCAAAGCTATCCTCTCCTAACGTAAATAATCGTAAGGCAACCGAACGTAGCCTAACACAACCTAACTTGCAGCGACAACTATTGGTGGCTTCACCAGAGTGGAGCAGAGTGTTGTGGAGCTCAGTAGAGGGCAGAGATCCGCTGAATAGCGGTCTAAGCCAAGAAAGGGAAAGCTATCCACACCTAACCCAAACAAGCATAGCCTAACCGAACGTATTGTGACACATACTAAAGTGTCGTGACAACTATTCCTGGCGTCACCAGAGTTCAGCAGAGTATGGTACAGCGATCTGGAGCGTAAAAATCCACGGAAAAGCGGTGTATGGCGCAGGAGTCTATTCTATCCTGTCCTAACCTATCCTAACTTAATATAAACAAACGTAACCTAACTTAACCTAACGTGCCGAGACCTCCACAGATTCAAGCTGAACATGCTAGAGCATAGTAGAGAGCAGAACGGCAACAAATAGTATTTTATAGCACAGAAGTCAAAGATATCGATACCTAACCTGACACAACCGAGAAAAACTAAACGTGGCCTAACACGACGTATCGTGCCAATACCATTATTGGCGGCCCACCCAGAGTAAAGCTGAACATATTAGGGCACAGTGGAGTGGAGAAATCCGCCGAAGAGCTGTGCGTAGCTCAGTAGCCATAACTAGACCCTCCTAACCTAGCCAAACGGAGCGCAACCAAACGTAACGTAACTCAACCGAACGTAACACGAGCACTATTGCTAGCCGCCCCAGAGCCAACCAGAACATACTAGATGTCCGCAGAGAGCAGAAATCCATGGAGTCGCAGTGTATTGGGTAAAAATCAATGCCATCGAAGCCTAACCCAGGCAAACATAGCCTTACCAAATGAAGCCTAACTCAACATAACGAGACGCGACCACTATTGCAGGTCGCCCCGGGGCTATGCAGCATGCGGTAGAGCACAGTAGAGCGCACAAGCCCACAAGCCCACAGAATAGCACTTTATAGCACGAAAGTCAAGGCTACCCCAACCTATCGCGAACAAACGTAACCTAACTTGCCGTAGCGTATCTCCAGCTAACATGAAGGAACAACTAGTACAGCACATCCAAGAGCCGATCAGAGTACGGTAGAGCAATGTAGAGGGTATATATACGACGAATAGCAGTGTATAACTCTAAGGTCACAGCTATCTTGTCCTAACCAGTCCAATCGTAATATGATCAAACACAATGTAACTTAACTTAACGTGCCGAAACCACTACTGCTTGATTCTCCGGAGCCGAGCAGAATATAATAGGGCACAGCAGAGAGCAGAATGCCTCCAAAGAGCGGTGAGTAACACAAACGTGAAAGAAATCCTAGCCTTACGTGTCCTATCGTAACTAAACCAAGCGCAGACTAACTAAACATAACGAGACGAGACCGTTTTTGATCTCCACCACAGTGCCATGCAGAACATACCGGGGCACAGTAGAGCGAAGAAATCCACAGTGCTGCAGTGTAAAGCACAAACGTCAAAGATACCCTAACCCAACCTCATGTAGCCAAACCTAGCCAAACGAAGCCTGACCCAGCATAACGACCGAGACTACTACTGCTGTCCTCCACAGTGCCAAACAGAACATACTAGAGCGCAGTGGCGTGCAGCAATCTTCCGAATAGCAGTGTATAAAACAAGAGCCAAAGCCAGCCTAACCAAACGTAAAGAAACCTAACCTAGCCTAACGTAACATAACTCAACATATCGTGCCACGTTCGCTATTGCTGGCATGCCCAGAGTCGAGCAGAGTATATTAGAGCAATGAAGAGCGCAAAATTCCACCGGATAGCCGTGTATGGCACAAAAGTGGAAGCTATCCCTTCCTAACCTAGCCAAACCTTACATAACTAAACGTAACTGATCCCAACCTAACGAGCCGCGACCACTATTCCTGTCGTCTAAGGGAACAAGCAGAGTGTGATATCGCACGGCAGTGCGCAGAAGTCCATAAAATAGCACAAAAGTCTAAGATTTACAAACCAAACGTGACCAAATCCAGGCAAATCAGACGAAATATTATTCAAACCTAATTGCCGCGACCACTGTTCCTGCCGTCCCGGACACATGCAGAGATTGATATCGCACAGTAGAGCGCTGTGGTCCATTGAACAGCATTGTGTAACACAAAATTCATAGCTATACCAGCCTAACCCAACGTAATCTGACCTAACCAAACGTAATCTGAGTCAACCTAACCTCCCGCGACCACTATTGCTGGCCACCCCAGAGTCATGCAGAACATACTAGGGAAGAGTAGAGCACAGAAATAGATGGAAACGCAGTGTGCTTCAGAAAAGTCAAAGATATTGAAACCTAACGCAAACAAACGTAACGTAACATAAGGCAGCCGATCACAACATTACATGCCGCGACCAGGGTTGCTGGCCTCCACGGGGCCCAGCATATTATAGCCGAGCATATTAGAGGGCAGGGATCCACCGAAAACCTATGTCTAGCGCGAAAGTCATAGCTATCCAAAACAAACATAGCCTAACCTGCCCTAGCAGAACATAAACTAACTCAACCTGACGTGCCACGAACACTATTGCTGCCCGCCCCATCGCCAAGCAGAACATATTAGAGGAGAGTAGAGCACAGGAATCCACCGTGTAGCAGCGTCCGGAACATAAGCCAAATATATCCTAACCTAGCCTGACATAAATCGACCTAACCAAGCGTAGAATATCCAAGAGTAGTGCGCCCGGCTACCACTTCTGGCCTCCCCAGAGCAAGGCAGAGAATATTAGATCACAGCAGACCGCCGAGATCCTCCGAATAGCAGTGTATATCAAAAATGCCAAAGCTATCCTAGCCGAACATATCCAAATATAACATAACAGAACGCAACATAACTGAATCTAACTTGTCTAGAAAGTTATTGCTGACCTACCCAGAGGAATGCAGAACATATTAGGGTACCGTAGAGCGCAGAATTCCACCGAAAAGCGGTGCATAGCACTAAAGTAAAAGCCATTCATTCCCACCTTAACAAATCGTAACATATCCAAACGCAACACAACCCAACATAGCTTGCCGGGAACACTACTGCTGGCCTTCGCTGTGCCAAGCAGAATGTACCGGATGAATGTAGATCGCTGATGTCCATCGAATAACAGTGTATAGAGCAAAGGTCTATGACATCGCCTCCTACCCTAGCCAATCGTAACATATCCAAACGTAACTAGTAACTCCCCCCCAGGGCCAAGTGGCTCATACTAGAGTAGAGTGGAGCTGCAGAAATCTACAGAATCGCAGGGTATACCAGATGTGTCAAAGATGTCGAAACCTAACCAAACTAACTTGATCTAACCTAACGTGGTGAAACTAAACATAACGTGCAGCGACCACTATAGCTGGCCCTCCAGGGCACAGCAGAGAGTAGAGCACAGTAGAGTGCCGGAATCCACCGAACAAGTGTGTAAAGCACGAAAGTCAAAGTTACACTAACCAGACTTATCCCAACCTATCACAACCAATCGTAAACTAACACAAACTAACGTGCCGCGAACACGGTTGCTGGCTTTCGGAGAGTGGAGCAGGGTATAGTAAAGCAATGTGGATCGTAGGAATCCACCGAATAGCTGTGTATACCACAAAGGTCGATGCTATGCTCTCCTAACCTATTCAGGCGTAACATAGCAAACGAGACTGCTCACCTTATTGCACCACCAACACTATTGCTGGCATCCACAGAGTCGAAGAGATTACAGTAGAGCCCAGTAGAGCGCAGATATCCACCTAAGAGCAGTGCATACCACGAAAGTCAAAGTTACCCGGACATAACCCTAGCTACCATAACCCAACCGAGCGTAACATAACTCAATATAACTTGCCGAGACCACAATTACTGGGTTTCCCAGTGCCAAGCTTATCACACTAGAGCACTGTAGAGCGCTGTAATCCCCCGAATAGCAGTAGGTAGCACAAAAGACGAAGATATCATCTCCTAACATAGCCGATCGTAACATAATCAAACGTAACGTAACACAACCTACCGTGCCACGGCCACCATTGCTGGCCTCCACAGAGTCGAGTAGCGTATAACAGAGCAACGTGGGGCGCAGAAATCCTCCGAAAATTAGTGTATAGCACAAAAGTCAAAGATGTCCTTCTCTAACGTAACTAATCTAACTTGCCTAGAAAGTTATTGCTGACCTACCCAGAGGAATGCAGAACATATTAGGGTACCGTAGAGCGCAGAATTCCACCGAAAAGCGGTGCATAGCACTAAAGTAAAAGCCATTCATTCCCACCTTAACAAATCGTAACATATCCAAACGCAACACAACCCAACATAGCTTGCCGGGAACACTACTGCTGGCCTTCGCTGTGCCAAGCAGAATGTACCGGATGAATGTAGATCGCTGATGTCCATCGAATAACAGTGTATAGAGCAAAGGTCTATGACATCGCCTCCTACCCTAGCCAATCGTAACATATCCAAACGTAACTAGTAACTCCCCCCCAGGGCCAAGTGGCTCATATTAGAGTAGAGTGGAGCTGCAGAAATCTACAGAATCGCAGGGTATACCAGATGTGTCAAAGATGTCGAAACCTAACCAAACTAACTTGACCTAACCTAACGTGGCGAAACTCAACATAACGTGCAGCGACCACTATAGCTGGCCCTCCAGGGCATAGCAGAGAGTAGAGCACAGTAGAGTGCAGGAATCCACCGAACAAGTGTGTAAAGCACGAAAGTCAAAGTTACACTAACCAGACTTATCCCAACCTATCACAACCAATCGTAAACTAACACAAACTAACGTGCCGCGAACACGGTTGCTGGCTTTCGGAGAGTGGAGCAGGGTATAGTAAAGCAATGTGGATCGTAGGAATCCACCGAATAGCTGTGTATACCACAAAGGTCGATGCTATGCTCTCCTAACCTATTCAGGCGTAACATAGCAAACGAGACTGCTCACCTTATTGCACCACCAACACTATTGCTGGCATCCACAGAGTCGAAGAGATTACAGTAGAGCCCAGTAGAGCGCAGATATCCACCTAAGAGCAGTGCATACCACGAAAGTCAAAGTTACCCGGACATAACCCTAGCTACCATAACCCAACCGAGCGTAACATAACTCAATATAACTTGCCGAGACCACAATTACTGGGTTTCCCAGTGCCAAGCTTATCACACTAGAGCACTGTAGAGCGCTGTAATCCCCCGAATAGCAGTAGGTAGCACAAAAGACGAAGATATCATCTCCTAACATAGCCGATCGTAACATAATCAAACGTAACGTAACACAACCTACCGTGCCACGGCCACCATTGCTGGCCTCCACAGAGTCGAGTAGCGTATAACAGAGCAACGTGGGGCGCAGAAATCCTCCGAAAATTAGTGTATATCACAAAAGTCAAAGATGTCCTTCTCTAACGTAACGAAACGTAACATAACAAAACGTGACCAAACTCAAACTAACGCGCCGCAGTTACAATTACTGGCATCCGCAGGGCAAAGCAGAGAGTATTAGACTACAGTAGAGCGCGGAAATCGTCTAAATAGCGGTGCATAGCACAAAAGTCATAGCCACGGTTGTATAACATATCCAAGAATGACAAAACCAGCCGTAACCTGACACAAACTGACGTGCCTAGACCACTGTTACTGAGATCCACAGAGCAAAACAAAACTTATTAGAGCACCGCAGAGCGCAGAAATCCGTGGATAGCAGTGTACAGCGCAAAAATAAGGCATACCCCAATCCAACCTGACCGATCCTAACCTATCCAAACGTAGTGTAACTCAACATAGCGTGGCGAGGCCAATGTTGCCGGCCTACACAGAGCCATGCGAACGTGTTATAACACAGTAGAGAGCAGAAATTCAGCGAATAGCAGTGTATAGGACAAAATTCATGGGTATCGTGTCCTAACGTACCCAAGCGTAACGTAAACGTACGTAACACAGTACAAGTTAATGGGCCGAGACCAATATTGCTGGCGTCCCAAGAGCTAAGTAGAAAATATGAGAGCACAGCAGAGAGCATAATCCAGCCGCATTGAAGTGTATAGCACAAAAGTCAAAGCCACCCTATACTAACGTATACAATCAACATAGCCAAGCGTAACGTATCTAAACCAAACTTGACGAGACCACTATTGCTGGCCCCCACAGGGACGAGCAGAATGTACTAGAGCGCAGTAAAACGCAGAAAGCAACTGCATTGCAGCGAACAGAACAAAAGTAGCAGATATCCTAACACAACCTGACCTAACTTGACCAAAACCGAACGTAGCATAACCCATAATGACGTGCCGCTACCGCTACACCCAGCCTAGAGCAAAGCGGAATGGAGTAGAGCACAGTAGATCACAGTAATCTACAGAGCAGCTGTGTAAAGCACAAATGTCAGAGTAGCATGTCCTAACCTAGCGAAACGTTACATAGCCAAACGTAACAGAGCTCAGCCTAACACGCCGAAATCCCTATTTCTGGCCTCCCCGGAACAAAGGAGGATAAACTAGAGCACTGCAGAACGCAGAAATCCACCTCATTTCAGTGTGTAGCGAAAAAGTCGAAGATACCCAAACCTTACCGGACACTATCTAACACAAACAATCTTAGCATAGCTCAGCATAACGTGGCAAGACCACTATTGATGAGCTCCCCCGGCCCAAGTAGAACATAATAGAGCACACTAGAGCGCAGAAGCCCACCCAATTGCAGTGTATAGTACAAAAGTCAAAGCTACCCTATCTTAATATATCCAAACATAACGTGGCCAGACACAGCATAACTGAGCCTAACGTACCGCTACCACAATTGCTGGTCTCCCCAGAGTTGAGCAAAGCGTACTGTAGGAAAGTAGAGCGCAACCCAAAGAACCGCAGTGTATAGCACATAAGTCATATCTGTCCAGACCTATCTCTGGCTAACCTAGCATAACCAAAAGCAGACTACCTAAACGTAACGTGCCGCGACCACTCTTGGTGGCCTCCTCGGAGCCGAGCAGAATATAATGGCGCACTGTCGAGCGCAGAGGTCTACCCAAAGACAGCGTATAGCACGAATTCCAAAGCTACACATACCGAACATGGTCTAACCTAAGCTAACGATACGTAACATAACTCAACCTAACGCGCAGAGACCAATACTGCTAGCATTCTCTGGGCTAAGCAGAATAAAGGAGGGCGCAGTGGAGCGCAGATACCGTCCGGACAGAAGTTTATAGCACGAAAGTCTTGGTAAACCAGTTCAAAGTTAACATAACCTGACCGAACCGAAAGCAACCTATCTCAACCAAACGTGCTGTGGCTACTATTGCTGGCCTCCCAAGATACAAGCAGAAAACAATAGAACACTGGATTGCGCAGCAACCCGGGTACAGCAGTGTACAGCACAAGATTCCAAACTATCCGATCCTAACATCACAAGACGAAACATAACCGAACGTAGCAAAGCCCAAACAAGCGTGCCGAGACCACTATTTCTGACTTCACAGAGCCAAGCGGAATATGCAGGAGCACAACATAGCGCAGAAATCCAGGGAATAGCAGTGTATAGCAGAAAGGTCGCAGATGTCCTCTCCTAATATATACAAACTTAACATAGCCAGACGTAACGTAGCACAACCTAACGTACCCCGACCGCTATTGCTGGCCTCCACAGAGTAGAGCAGAACTTACTAGAGGACAGTTGGGCGCAGAAGTCCATAGAATCACAGTGCACAATACAAAAGTCATATGTATCCAGACCTAACCCAAGCTACCATAGCCTAATCAAACGTAGCCTACGTCAACGTAACGTGCCGCGGTCACTACTTCTGGCCTCCCCAGGGCCAAGCAGAATGTAGTAGAGCGCAGTAAACCGCAGAAATCCACTGAACAACAGTGGATAACACGAAAGTCAGAGCTACCCTTACTAAAATAAAACAACATATACTAACCAAACATAACATAACATAACCTAACGTGCCGAGGACAATATTGCATGCATTCCCAGGGCTAGCCACAACACAGCAGAGCACAGTAGGGCGCAGAAGTACTCCGAACGTCAGACTATTGCACGAAAGTCTAAGCTAACCTAGCCGTGCTTAACCTAACCAAACCCAACCAAAAGCTGCCTCACTCATCCCAACGTGCCGAGAACTCTACCACTGACCACCCTGAGTCAAGCAGAAAACACTACAGCACGGCAGAGCGCAGAAATTCACAGCATTCCAGTGTATAGCTCGAAAGAGGAATATATCCTGACCTAACATTGCCTAACCTAACATACACAAACGTAGTGTAACCAAATATAACGTGACGAAACTATTATTGCTGGCCACCCAGGGACAAGCAGAGCATATCGGAGCACATCAGTGCGCAAAGGTCCACCGAATAGCGGTGTACAGCGCAAAAGACGAAGTAGCTTATCCTAACCACACAAAACATAACATGAGCAAACGTAGACAGACACAACCTATCGTGCCGAGACCACTATTGCTTGCCTCTACAAGGACAAGCAGAATTTACCAGAGCACGAAAGTGCGAAGAAACCTGCCGCATTGCAGTGAATAGCACAAAAGTCAATGATGTCCAAACCTAACCTGACCCAACATAACCTAACCAAACGTAGCATATCTCAACCTAACTTGCCGCGGCCGCTACTGCAGGCCTCCCCAGATTCGAGCAGAAAATGATAGAGCACAGTAGAGCGCAGAAGTCCATCGAGAATCCGAGTGTGTTACAAAGTCGAGGATATCCTATCATAACCTGGGCTATCCTAACCTTGACAGAAATAGCATATCTGGACATAAATTTCCGCGACCACTGCTGCTGAAATCGCCAGGGTCGGGCAGAATGCCTTGGGGCAAGGCAGACCGCAGGAATCCACCGAAAAACAGTGTATAGCATGAAAGACAAATTTATCCTAACCAAACATAGCCCAAACAAGCCTAACATAACCAAACGTAACCTGACCCAGCATAAGGTGCCGCGACCACTATTACTCGCCTCGCCAGAGCCAAGCAGAGTAAAGTAGAGCAATGTAGAGCGAATTATTCCACCGAATAGATGTGTTTGTTTCAAAAGTCGTGGGTAACAAAGCATAACCTGACATAACCTTCCCCAACCAATCGTAGCATAGCTGAACATAATGCTGCGGCGGCTGCTGCAGGCATCCCCAGAGCTACGGAGAATATAGTAGAACAATGTAGAGAGCAGAGGTCAACCGAAAAACAGTGTATGGCATAAGAGTCATAGAAATACCAACCAAGCCATCCCAGCCTGCCCTAACAAAACGTATTATATCTCAACCTAACGTGCCGAGACCACTATCACTGGCCGCCGCAGATCCATGCGAAGCATCTGAGAGCACTGGCAAGGGGAGAAACTCTCCGAACGGCGGTGAAGGGCACAAAAGGCTAAGCAATTCTGTCCTAACATGTCGAAAGTTTTCATATCCAATCGTAGCTTAACCAAACCTAATGCGCCGAGGCCAAAACTGCTGGCCTCCCCAGATCCAAGCAGAATATAGTAGAACTCCGTAAAGCGCAGAACTCCGAGGACAGCAGTTTGTAGCACAGATGTCCGGGCTATATTATCCTAACCTGACCGAACGGAACGTAACCAAACGCGGCATAGCTCAGCCCAACGTGACGAGACCACTCTTGCTGGCCTCCCAGAGCAAAGCAGAATACACTAGAGGACAGCAGAACGCAGACATCCAACGCATTGCATTGTATAGCGCAGAAGTGAAACGCACACTGGCTTAGCATGGTCAAATATAACCTACCCAAGTGTAGCGTAGCCAAACATAACGTGACTAGACCAATATTGCTTCCCTACCCATCGTCAAGCGGAGCATACTAGAACACATTAGAGAGCAGACATCCACGGAATAGCAGTGTACAGCATAATAGTCTATTTAGCTTCTCCTAAGCTAGCCAAAGATAACACATCCGAACGGAGCACAAACCAACCTTACACGACGTGACCGTTATTGCTGGCCTGCTCAGAGCAAAGCAGAATAAACTAGAGCACGGCAGAGCACAGAAATCCACCGAATTGCAATGAATAGCACAACGGCTGTAGATATCCCAACCTATCCTGGTCTAACCTAACCTAACCGATCGCAGCATAACCCAATATGACGTAATGCGACAACCGCTCGTGGCTTGGCCATAGCCAAGCAGAGTGCAGTAGAGCGCAGTAGATCACAGAAGTCCACGTGATGGCAGTGTAATGCACAAAAGTCGGAGTAGCCTATCCTAACCAAGCCAAACATAACGTATCCATACCTAACACAAACTAACATGAAGGGGCCTCTACTGCTGTCCTGCACAGAACCAAGAAGAATACTCTAGAGCACAGTAGAGCGCAGAAATTCGCGGATAGCAGTATATGGCACAAAAGTCTAAGCTATCCTATCCAAACTACACACGACCAGACCTAACCAAACATAACATAACCTAGGCTTACTTGCCACGACCACGAATGTTCGACTCACCAGGGTCGTGCTGAATGTATAAGGGCAATGTAGAGCACAGAAATTCACGGAAATGCAGTGTGGAGCACGAATGTCAATGTCATCCTGACCAAACTAAGCCTATCCTAACCAAACCAAACATAACCTAATTCAAACTAACGTGCCGGAATTACTATTGCTGGCCACCGCAAGGCCATGCAGAAAATGTTAGGACACAGTAGAATGCGGAAACCCACCGACTAGCAGCGTATGCCACAAAATTCTAAGCCATTATCTCCTAACCTGACCAAGCGTAACATAACCAAGTGTAACGTACGACCAGGGGTGCCAGGACCACTGTTGCTGACCTCCTAGCGCCAAGCAGAGCATATTAGAAGAGAGTAGAGCGAAGATATCTGTATAATCGCAGTGCAGAGCACACCAGACGAGGCTACCCTATACTAACCTAGCCAAACGTATCATAACCGAACTCAACATACATCAGACTATCGTGCCGAGACCAATACTGCAGGCATCCCCATAGCCAAACAGATGCTAGTGCAACAATACAGAGCGCAGATAACGAACGAAAAGCAGTGTACAGCACAAAGGACAAAGCCATCCAAACCAAACTTAGTAATACTTGAAATACCCTAGCTTAGCCTAACATAACCATACCTGCCACGACCGATATTGCTGCCATCTCCACAGACGAGCTGATGCTAGAAGAGCAATGCAGTGCACAGCTTTCGGCCGAACAGTAGTGTATACCACAAGAGTCTAGCTACCCTAGCCATACCTATCCTGACCAAGCCAAGCCAAGCGTATCCTAGCTTAACACAGTGAGCCGACACAATTATTGCTGTCCTCCCCAGAGCCAAGCAGAATATTCTATAGCACAGTAGAGCGAAGGAATCATCCAAATAGCAGCGTATGCCATGAAAGTCAAATCTGCCCAAACCCAACCCAAACTAACCTAACGCAACAGAACGTAGCCTAACTCATCCTAACGTGCCGAGACAACTACCGCTGCCATCGACAGAGCCAAGCAGAACATATTAGAGCAATGTAGAGCGCAGCATTCCACCTAATAGCGGTGTACGGCACAGAAGTCACAGACATCCTATACTAACCTAACCAAACGTAACAGTGGCAAACGCAACGTAACATAGCCTAACTTCCCGAAACCACAATTGCTGGCCTTCCCAGAGACAAGCAGAATATACTCGAGCACAGTAGAGCGCACAAGTCCAACGACTAGCAGTGTGTAGCATAAGAGTCAAAGCTATCCTGTCCTAACCTAACCAGACATAACATGAACAAACGTTATATACCTCAAACAAGCGTTCCCAAACCACATTGCTGTCCTCTCCAGAGCCAAGCAGAACCTACAAGAGAGCAGTCGAGCGCAGAAATACATCGTACAACAGTTTGTAACACGGAAGGCAATGTTATCCAAACCTACCCCAATCTTACGTAACCCAACCAAACGTAACATATCACAACCTAACATGCCGAGACCACTACTGCTGGCATCCTCAGAGTGGAGCAGTGTATAGTAGAGCGGAGCAGCGCGCAGAACGCCACGAAATAGCAATGTACAGCTCAAAAGCTAAAGACATCCTAACCTAACCAGATACAACCTAACCTTACCAAACGTACAATGACTAAACCTACCGAGCCGAGACCTCTATTTTTGGACTCCCCAGAGCAAAGCAGCGCATATTAGAGTGCATTAGATCGCAGGAAACCACCGAATATCACCGTATAGCACAAAAGTTGAGGATATCCTATCCTAACATAACCAAACGTAGCATAACCAAACGTAACCTAACAATACCTAACGCACCGCGGGCACTATTTTTGGCCTCCAAAGAGCTACGGAGAATACAGTGGAGCATAGTACAGTACATACTACCGCCGCATTGCAGTGTAAAGCGAAATAGATAGTCAAAGCCGTAGTGACGAAACCTGACCTAACGTAACGCAACAAAATCTATCGTGCTGCCACCACTATTGCTGGCATCCCCGGAGAAAGGCAGAACATATTATAGCTCGGCAGAGCGCAAAATTCCGCCGAATTGCAGTGCATAGCACAAAAGGCGAATCCATCCTAACCAAACCTAACCTAGCGTAACCTAACAAAACGTAACCAAACACAAGTTATCGAGGCACGACCGCAACTGCTGGACACCCCACGTTCGTGCATAATATAGTAGAGCAATGAAGAACGCAGTAACACACCGAATTGCAGTGTATTGCACAAATGTCAGAGCTATCATATCCTATCTTGACAAAAAGTACCATAACCACACGTAGCCTAACCCATCCTAACGTGCCAAGACCATTATTTCTGGCCTCCCCATCGCCAAGCAGAACGTATTAGAGGGGAGTACGGCGCAGGAGTCCAAGCCAGCCTAACCAAACCAAGCGTAACGTGTCCCAAACTAACGTGTGGAGACCGCTTTTGCTGGCCTCCCCAGACACAAGCAGGGGATATTAGAGCACGGTAGAGGGCACGATCCCTCCGAATGGCAGGCTATAGCACAAAAGTCAAAGCCATCCTATCCAATCATAACGAAACCTAGCATAACCAAGCGTAGAATAACTGATGCACACGAGCCGACACCACTATTGCTGTCATCTCCAGAGAAAAGCCGAACGCATTAGAGCACAGTGGAGCAAGGAAGTCCACCGAACACCAGTGCATAGCACATAAGTCAAAGTCATCGCAAACAAACCTAACCTAACCTAACCTAACCAATGGGAACGCTACACAACGTATCGTACCACGACCGCTGTTGCCAGCCACCCCTGAGTCAAGTAAAGCATAGTAGCGCAACGAAAAGCGCAGTAATCCACCGAAAGCAGTAACCAGCACAAAAGTCAAAGCAATCCCAGCCGAAACTAAGCAAACATAACATAACCAAACGTAACCTAACTAAACCTAAAGTGCATACACCAATATTGCCGACATCCACATAGCCAAACAGAGAATACTAGAGCAGAGCAGAGCGCAGATTTCGGCCGCATGGCGATGTAAAGCACAAGATTCAAACATATCCTAACCTAACCTGACCTAACCTAACCTAACCCAACGTAGCATAACGCAGCATGACCAAAGTTAAATTAACTCAAGCCGACGTGCCGCGACCGCTATTAATGGTATCACGAGAGCCAAGCAGTGTGCGATAGAGCACAGCGGAGCGCTGAGGTCCGTAGAATAGCTGTGTGTAACACAGAAGTCAAAAGTATCCTAACCGAACACAACGTGGCCTAACATAGCCAAACGTAACCTGTCTCAACCTAGCGTGACGCGAACACTACTGCTGGCACCCAGGGCCAAGCAGGACATGTTAGAGGCGAGTAGGGTGCAGAAGTTCAAAGAAACGCATTGTACAGCAGAAGTGTCAAAGCTTTCCACACCTAACCCAAACTAACGTAACATGAGCAAATGTAGCCAATGTCTACATGACATGCCGCGACCACAGTTGCTGGACTCCCCAGTGCCAGGCAGAATTTAGTAGAGCACAGTATAGCGCAGGAAGCCGTCAAACTGCAGTGAATAGCACAAAAGCCAAAGATATCATAGCATAACGTGACCTTACCTAACCCAGCCAAACGCAGGAAAACTAAACACAACGAGCGCAAACCAGCATTGCTGGCCTCCCCAGAGCCAAGCAGTGCATATTAGAGCACAGTAGAGCGCAGAAATCCACCCAACTGCAGCGTGCTGCACAAAAGTCATAGCTATCCTGTCCTAACCCTGCCCAACCCAACCTAATCGAACGTAGCAAAACTCAACATATCGTGCAGAAACCAGTATCGCTGTCTTGCCCAGAGCCAAGCTGAAAACATTAGAGCGAAGTAGAGTGCAGAAATCCGGCGAGCGTCAGTGCATAGCACAAAATTCTGAGTTATCCTCTGCTGTCCTAACCAATCGCAACATAACGAAAAGTAGCCTAACTCAACCTAACGTGTAGCGACCGCTACTGCTGGCCTTCCCAGGTTCCAGCACAGGACACTAGATCACAGCAGAACGCAGAAATCCACCGAATTGCAGTGTACAGCACGAATGTCAGATCTACGTAAACCTAACCCAAACAAGTAAAGCATAACCCAAAGTAGCATAAATGAACCGAACGTGCCGAGATCACTGTTGCTGGTCTCATCAGAGACGAGCAGAGCATACTAGAGCATAGTGGAGCGCAGAAATCCACCGAATATCATTCTCTAGCACAAAATTCTAAGCTATGCTCTCCTATCCCAACACAGCTTGACGTAGCTAAACGTAGTCTAACTCAACCTAACGCGCAGCGACCTGTATTTCTGGCCCCACAGTGACAAGCAGAGCATATTAGAGGAGAGTAGGGCGCAGGAATCCATAGGATCTGTGTGTATAGCGGAAAGGTCGAAATTGTCCAAACCTAACCGAGGAAAACATTATATATCCAAACTTATACTATCTCAAAGTTACGAGCCGAGACCACTATTTCTTTCATCCCCAGATCCAAGCAGAGCATTGTAGGGCACAGTTAGATTACCTTTGGCTACGTTATGTTTGGGTGTGTTGGGTTCGAGTAACTTTGTCTTCTTTCCTATACACTGCGATTTTCTGGATTTCTGCGATTTAGTGCCCTCTAACATGTTCTGCGTGGCTCTGCTGATGCCTGCAAAAATGATCTCGGCACGTATGTTCGAGTTATGTTACGGTCGCTTACGTTATGTTCGGTAGGTTAGGACTGGGTAGCTTTGCGTTTTGTGCTACACGCTGCGATCCTATGGACTTCTGCGCTCTACGCTTCCCTAATTCGTCCTGCTGTCCCTGGGGGGGGGGGGGG
>NW_016909517.1:17679-40946 GCF_001483705.2 Eufriesea mexicana | reverse complement strand
GTGCTATAGTATGTTCTGCGTAGATTTGTAGGGAAACAAATAGTGGTCATGCACGTTAAAGTGTGTTAAGCTACGTTCGGTTATTCCAGGGCAGGCTAGGTTGTGTCAGGACATCTCTGACATTTCTGCTAAACACAGAAAGGTGACGAATTTCTGCACTCTACTGTGCTCTAGTATATTCTGCTTGGATCTCGGGTGGGCTGTAGTGGTGTTGTCGGCACGTTCGTTTGAGTTAGGTTACGTTTGGTTAAGACAGGTTAGGTTAAGCTTGGATAGGATGGCTTTGACCTATGTGCTATACACGGCTATTCGTTGGATTTCTGCGCTCTACTGTATTCTAGTATGTTCTGCTTGGCTCCGGGGATGCCAGCAATTCTGCTCTCGGCGCGGTGGTTTGGGTAATGCTACGTTCGGTATAGTTGGATAGGTAAGGTTAGGTTAGTATATCTTTGATGTTTATGCTATACACTGCTGTTCGGAGGATGCCTGAACTCCACTGTGTTCTAGTATATTCTGCTTGGCGCTGTGGAGACAAGCAGGATTGATCTCGGCACGTAAGTTTGTGTTTGGTTACGATCGGCTATGCTACGTTTGGTCAGGTTAGCTCAGGGTAACATTGACTTTTGTGCCTTACACTGCTTTTCGGCCGACTTCTGAGCTGTAATCTGCTCCACAATATTATGCTTGGACCTGGGGAAGACAGCAATAGTAATCGCAGGTCGTTACTCTGAGTTAGTCTGCGCCTGGATATGTTATGCTTGTTTCGGTTGGGTTTGGATAGCATTGACGCTTCTACCATACACTGCGGTTCTATGAATGCTGTACTCTACTCTCCTCTAATTCATTCTGTTTGGCTATGGCGACAGTAGCAATACTGGTCTCGGCACTTTGGGTTGTGGTAGGTTACGTTTGGTTACGATACGTTTGGTGAGATTAGGACAGGGCAGCCCAGACTTTTGTGCTATACACTGCTATTCGGAGGGTTTCTGCGGTATACGGCGCTCCAGTTTCTTCTGCTTGGCACTGCGGAGGCCAGAAACTCTGGTCTCGGCACGATAGCTCGTGTTAGGTTACGTTTGGTTAGGTTAGGAGAGGATGGCTTTGACTTTTGTGCTATACACTGATATTCGGCGAACCCTTTGCTCTGCGTTGCTCTACCAGTCTCTGATTTGCCCTGGGGAAGCCAGCAATAGTGGTGGCTGCATGTTAGGTAGAGATAGTCTACGTTTGATTGGTTCACGTTGGTTTGGGTTAGGTTTGGAGAGCTATGACACTTCTGCTACACACAGCGATTCTACGGTTTGCTGCGCTCTACTCTCCTCTACCATGTTCTTCTTGGCTCTGTGGAGGCCAGCAATAGTGGTCGCGGCACAACAGGTTGGGTTAGGTTACGTTTGCATATATTACGATTGGTATCGTTTGGGTAGGGTAGCTCTGACTTATGTGATATACTCTGCAATGCGTCTGGCTTCGGCGCTCTACTGTGCTCTAACATATTGTGGCTGGCTCTTGGGAGTGCGGCAATAGTTGTGCCGGCACTTTAGGGTGTGTTCAGTTGCGTACAGTTATGTTACGTTCGGTTGGGTTAGGAGAAGATTGCTTCCACTTTCCTGTATAAACTTACACTCGGTGGATTTCCGCGCCATACTCTGCACCGATATTCTCTGCTTCGCTCTGGGGAGGCCAGAAACAGGTTCGGTGGCACGTTATGTTGAGTTAGGTTCCGCTTTATTTAGTTATGTTAGCCTGTGTTAGCTTTGGATACCTTTATTCTTTTGCTACACGCTGCGGTTCTATGGATTTCTGCGCTCCACTCTCTTCCGGTATGTTCTGCTGGGCTCTGGCGAGGGCAGCAATAATGGTCTCGGCATGTTATGTTGAGGCAGGTTACGTTTGGCTGTGCTACGGTTGGTTATGTTAGAATAGGATAGCTCCGACATTTGTTCAACACACGGCTGTTCGGTGGATTTCTGCGCTCTACATAGCTCTACTTCCCTCTGCTTGGCTCTGTGGAGGCCGGCAATTGTGGTTTCGGCAGGACTGTCTGAGTTATGTAACGTTCGGTTTGGCTAAGTTAGGTTGGGCTTTGTCAGGATAGCTTTGACTTCTGTGCTGTATAATGCAATTCGTTGGTTCTCCGCTATATACCTTGCTGTTCTAGCCACTGCTTTTCTCTGGGGTGGCCAGAAATAGTGGTTGTGGCACCCTTGGTTGAGATAAGTTGCGTTCGTTTTGGTTAGGTAGGGATATACTTGGTTACGATTGCCACGACTTTAGTGTTGTATGCTGCTGCTCGGGTGATTTCTGCGGCCTACTACGTACTAATGTGTACTGCTTGGCTATGAGGAGGCCAGAAGCTGTGGTCTCGTAACGTTATGTTCCGTTAAGCTGCGTTTGGCCAGGTTAGGTTGGAACACGTTATGCCAGCACATCTTTGACTACTGAGCGGTACACATCAATGCGGTTTATTTCTGCGCCCTGCTGTGCTCTTGAATACTCTGCTTGGCTCTGTGTAGGCCAGCAATAGTGGTCTCGGCAAGTTAGGTAGTGTTAGGCTAAGTTTGATTATGTCACGTTTGGTCAGGTCAAGAAGAGATAGCTTTGACTTTGGAACTTTACACTGATATTCGGTAGATCTCTGCCTCCTAGTGTGCTCCAATATGTTCTGCTTTGCTTTGGAGAGGACAGACATGGTGGCCGAGGCGCGTTGTGTAGAGTTAGGTTACGTTCGGTTCCCTTACGTTAGTTTGTATTATGTCTGGATACCTTTGGCGCTTCTGCTGTAGACTGCGATTCAATGCATTGCTGCGCTCTAGCCTACCCTAATATGTTCAGCTTCACTCTGAGGAGGCCAGCAATAGCGGTAGAGGCACGTTCGGTTGGGTCAGGTTACGTTTTGTTACGTTAAGCTTGGATATATTAGTACTGGATAGCTCTGTCTTTTGTGCTATTCACTGCTACTCGGTGGATTTCAGCGCTCTACTGCGCTATAATAAGTTCCGCATGGCACTGCGGAGGTCAGCGGCATTCGTTTCGGTAAGTTATGTCGAGATATTTCGTGATATGTTTGGCTAAGTTAGGTCAGGTTTGGTAGGGATAGCTATGTCCCTTGCGTTGTACACTGCCATTCGGTGGATTTCTGCGCCCAACATTGCTCTACTAGCCTCTGCTAGGATTTGGGGAGACCAACAATGGTGACTGTGGCACGATTGATTTAGTCGCGTTACGTTTGTCCAGGTAGGTTAGGTTTAGCTTGGTCAGGAATGCTCGCACTTTTGTGCTTTACACTGCTATTCGGAGGATTTCTGCGCTCTATATTGCCCTACTATACTCCGCTCGACTCTCCGGATGTCAGCAATTGTGGTCTGGGTGCGATAGCTTGAGCTATATTCCGTTTGGCCTGTCTAGGTTATGCCAGTTCATGTTAGGATCGCTTAGACTTTTGTGCTGTACACTGAATTGCGAGGGCCTTCTGCGCCCTATTGCACTGCAGTATGTTCTGCTTGGCTCTGAAGAGGGCCGCACTGGTGGTCTCGGCATTTTGGGATTAGCTATCCCAAGCTTGGCTTGGATAGGGTAGGTCAGAATAGGTTAGTACATCTTTGACTCTTGCGCTATTCACTGCTGTTCGGAAGGCGGTTACACTCCACATTGCTCTGCTATACTCTGCTTGGCCCTTGTGAGGCCAACAGCAGTTATTTTGCCACGTCAGGTTGATATAGGTAACGTTTAGTTACGTCAGGACAGGTTAAGTTTGGTTAGGATAGCATCGACTTTTGTGCTGTACATTGTTTTTCGGCACATTGTTATTCATTGATTTTCGCGCTGTACTGCATTCTAATGTGTTCTGTTTGTCTCAGAGGAGGCCAGCAATAGTGGCCACGGGACGTTAGTTTGAGTTATGCAACATTAAGTTTGGTTAGGTTATATCAGGTTAGGTTAGTATACCTTTGCCTCTTATGCTATACACTTCATTGCGGCGGACTTCTGGGCTCCACTTTGCTCTACTATTCTGCGCTCGAATCTATGGTGACCAGCAATTGTGGTCACGGGCATGTTAGGCCAAGTCAGATTAATGACGGTCTGGTTAGGTTAGACTAAGTTTTGTTAGGATAGCTTTGACTTTCACGCCGTACACCGTTTTTCGGTGGATTGTTGCGATCTAATCTTCTCCACAATCTTGCGCTTGGCCCTGTGGATGACAGCAATTGTGGTCGCGGCACATTACGCTTTGCCAGGCCACGTTCGGTTAGGTTCGGTTGGTTTGGGTTAAGGTCGGGTAGCTTTGATTTCTTTGCTATGCTCTGCCGTCCTATGGTCCTCTGCGGCCTACTCTCCTTTAATATGTTCTGCGTGGCTCTGTTTGAGCTAGCAAAATTGGAATCGGCGGGTTAGGTTGTGTTAGGTTACGTTCGAATTTGTTACGTTTGGTTACATTAGGTTGGGGTAGCTTCGACTTTTGTGCTATACACTGCGGTTCTACGGATTCCTGCGCTCCACTCCCCTCCAGTATGTTCTGCTTGGCTCTGGCGAGGGCAGCAATACCGTTCTCCGCATGTTATGTTGTGGCTGGTTGCGTTTGGTTACTTTAAGTTTGGTTATGTTAGTAAAGGATGGCTCTGACTTTTGTGCTGTACACTGCTATACGCTGGATTTCTGTCCCCTAATATTTTCTGCTTGACTCTGTGGTGACTAGCAATTGTGGTTTCGGCACGTTAGTCTGAATTATGTTACGTTTGGTTAGATTAGGTTAGGTTAAGTTTTGTTAGGACAGCTCTAACTTTTGTGCTTCACGCTGGTATTCGGTGGATCTCTGCTCTGTGCGTTGCCCTACAAGCCTCTGCTTGGCTCTTGGGAGGTCCGTAATTGTGATGTCGGCGCATTAGGTGGAGGCAGGATACGTTTCGTTATGTTATATTGGCTTTGGCTGGGGATGCATATCTTCGACTCTTCTGCTGTACACTGCGATTTTATGGATTTCTCAACCCAGACCCTCACTAATATGCTCTGCTTGACCATGTGGAAGCCAGCAATACTGGCCGCGGCACGTTGGGTTTAGTTAGATTTCGTTCGGCTAGGATAGCTTAAGTTGGGTTAGGCTAGTATAGCTTTGGCTATTGTGCTCGACACAGATGTTCTATGAACTTCTTTGCTCTACTGTGCTCTATCGCATTCCGCTTGTCTCTTGGGACGCCAGCAATGGTGGCAGCTCCGTGTTTGGTTGAGTTAGGTTACGTTTTGTTATGTTGCGTTTGCTTAGTTTAGGAGAGGGTAGCTTTGACTGTTGCGCTGTAAGCTACTATTCGGCGGATTTCTGCTCACTAATGCGTTCTAATATGCTCTGCTATGCTTTCGCAAGGACAGAAATAGTGGCCGCGGCGCGTTATGTTGTGTTATGTTACGCTCGGTTACGTTCGGTTTGTTTGCATTAGGTTCGGATAGCATTGACTTTCTTGACATGAAATGTTATGCGGTGGATTCCTGCGATCTACTGTGCTCTACCCTACTCCGCTCTACTCTTGGGAGGTCAGCAATAGTGGTGTAGGGCTGTTAGTTGGAGATGGGATACGTTTGGTTATGTTACGTTTGGTTAGGTTAGGGCAGGGGAGCTTTGACCTTTGTGCTATACTCTGCCATTTGGTGGGTTTCTGCTCTCTACTGTGACCTAATACGGTCGGCCTTGCCCTGGGTAGGCCAAAAACAGTGGCCGCGTCGCGTTAGGTAGAGTTATGGTATGTTAGGTTCGGCTAGGTTTGTTTGGATTAGAATAGGATATCATTGACTTCTTTGCTCTACACTGAAATGTGGTGAATTTTTGCACTCTACTTTCCTCTAGTATGTTCTACTCTTCTCTGTGGACGCCAGCAATAGCGGTGGCGGCACGTATAGTTGTGTCACGTTACGTTTGGTTAGGCTATGTTAAGTAAGGTTTGGGCAGGTTATCCTTGACTTTTGTGCTACACACTGATGATCGTCGTACTTCTACGCTCTACATTGCTACACTATACTCCGTTCGACTACGGGGAGGTCAGTAATGGTGGTCCCAGCACGGAAGTTTTGTTTAGGCTACGTTTGGTTATGCTAGGATTTGCTAAGTTAGGAGAGGATAGCTTTGACTTTTGTGCTGTACACTGCTATTCGGTTGATTTCGGCGATCCCCTGTGATCTGATATGTTCAGTTTGCCTCTGGCAAGGACAGCAATGGTGGCCTTGTCTCGCTGGTCCGGGTTAGGCAACGTTTGCTTGTGTTAAGCAAGGTCATGTTAGGTCAGGATGTCTGCATCTTTTGGGCTATACATTGAAACGCCGCGGATGTCTGTGATCTTCTGTGCTGTAGTATATTCAGCTTGGCTCTGGGGAGGTCTGGGATAATGGTGCAGGACAGTAATGTGGAGCTAGTTTCCGTTCGTTTATACTATGTTTGATTCAGTTATGACAGGACAGGTTTGACTTTTATGCTGTACAATGATGTTCGGTGGACGTCTGCACTCTGCATGACTCTACTCTACTCTGCTCTACACTAAATGTTGTGTTAGATTAGGATAGCTTTGACCTTTGCGCCGTATATTGCTATCATACGGAATTTTGCGCTCCACTCTCATGTAATATGATCTGCCAGGCTCTTGGGAGGACAGCAACTGTGGTCTCCGCAAGTTTGGTAGAGATATGTTACGTTTGGCATTGTTAGGTCAGCCTGGGTTAGGTTAAGGTAGCTTCGACTCTTCTACCACGCTCTGCTTACCTATGGATTTCGGCGATCTACTCTAATATAATATGTTCTGCATGTCTCTGTGGACGTCAGCAGCAGTTTTCGCGGCACGTTACGTTGAGCTATGTTACTTTCGGTAAGTTTTGGTTAGTTTGCCTTTTGCTATGGTAGCTTTGGCTTTTCTGCCATGCACTGCAATTCTATGGATTCCTGCAATCCGCTCTACTCTAATATGTCCTGCTGGGCGCCCTCCAGGCCAGAAATTGTGGTCGTGGCATGTTGGGTTGGATGAGGTAACGTTCGGTCGCGTTAGATTACGATAGGTTTGTCGAGCATAGACATGCCCTTTGTGTTATACACTGCTATTCCATATATTTCTGGGCTCTACTCTACTTTATCGCATTAAGCATGCCTCTGGAGACGCCAGCAGTAGTGGCCGCGTCACGTTAGGTTGAGTTACGTTTCGTTTGGTAGGCCAGGTTAGGATAGGTTTGGACATGGCAGCAATGACTTTTGCGCTATACGCTGCTATTCGGTCGATTTTTGCGCTCTACATTGCTCTGGCATATTCTGCATCCCTCTGGGGCGGCCAGCAGCTGTGGTTTCGGCACGTTAGATCGTGCTATGCTTCATTTCGTTAGGCTAGGCTAGTGTGGATAAGGATTATATTCTGCTTCGCTCTGGGGCGGCCAGCAGCTGTGGCCTCGGCACGTTAGATCGTGCTATGCTTCATTTCGTTAGGCTAGGCTAGTGTGGATAAGGACAGATTAGGTTTCACTTTTCCGCTATAAACCGCTAATGTATGCATTTCTCTGCTCTACTCTCCCCTAATATGTATATCTCCGGCGACGCCAGAAATGGTGGTCGCGGCACGATACGTTGAGTTGTGTTACGGTCAGAAAGTTTAGGTTAGCTTGGTAGCCTTGGCTTTTGTGCTATACACTGCAATTATATGGGCTTCTGCGCTCTGCTCTTCACTACTGTGTTCTGCTCGTCTCTGGTGCGACCAGCAGTAGTGCTCTCGGCACGTTAGGTTGAGTCGTGTTACGTTTGGCTAGGTTACCATTGGTTACGTTTGGTTAGGATGGCTTTAACTTTTGTGTTATAAAATGCTATTCCGTGGGTTCTTGCGCCCTACTCTGCTCTAGTATGCCGTGCTTGACTCTGGCGTTGCCAGCAGTAGAGGTCTCGGCTCGTTCCGTTTAGTTTTTCTACGTTCGGTTAGGTTGGATACGTACAGGTTATGTCAGTATAGCCATGTCTTTTGTGCTATACTCTGCTATTTGGTGGCTTTCTGCGCTCCACCATGATCTAGTGTATTCTGCTTGGCTCCGGTAGGCCAGGAATAGTGGTTACGGCACCTGAGTTTATGTTAGTATGCGTTCGATTATACTGCATTTGGATATCGTGGGATAGGGTATCCTTGACTTTTCTGCTACACACGGCTATTCGGTGGATTCCTGCCCCCCACTGTGCGATACCCTAATCTGCTTGACCCCGGAGAGGCCAGCAATAGCTGTGACGGCACGTTACGTTCAGTTATTCTACGCTTGGTTAGGTCCGTTTAGGCTTGGTTTGGTCAGGATGGCTATAACTTTTGTACTGTACACTGCTATTCGCTGGATTTCTGCGCTCTACTGCGCTCTAGTATGTCTTGCTTGGCTCTAGGGCGGCCAGAAATAGTGGTCGCAGCACGTCAGGGAATGTTTGGATACGCTCGGTTATATTACGATTCTCCAGGTTAGCAGAGGATAGCTATGCCTTCAGTGCTGTAGTCTACTATTAGGTGGATTCCTACGCCCTGCAGTGCTCTAATATTTTTAGCTTCGCCCTGTCAAGGCCACGAATAGCGTTCCCGGCACGTTATGTTTAGTCAGTTTACATTAGGTTACGTTGGTTTAGGCTAAGTTTGGTCTCGATATATTTAACTTTTGTACTGTACACTGCTATTCGCTGCATTTATGCGCTCCACTGCGCTCTTCTATGATCTGCTTTGCCCTGGGGAGGCCAGAAATAGTGGTCGCAGCCCGTCAGGGTATGTTAGGATGCGTTCGGACATTTTACGATTCTCTAGGTTAGGAGAGGATAGCTATGCGTTTAGTGATTTAGTCTACTTTCAGGTGGACTTCTGCGCCCTACTGTGTTCCAATATTTTCAGCTTTGCTCTGTCAAGACCACCGATTATTGTCGCGGCACGTTATGATGTGTCAGGCAAGCTTCGGTTAGGTAGGGCCGGGCAAAGTTAGGTCAGGGTAGCTTTAACTGCTGCGCTTTACACTGCTCTTCGGTGGATTTCTGCGCTCTACTGTGCCCTGGTATGTCCTGTTTGACTATGGGGAAGGCAGCAATAGCGGTCCCGGCACGTCAGATTATGTTATGTTCTGTTTGGCTATTTTAGGCTTTGTTGGGTTGGTAGTGGACAGCTTGGACTTTTGTGCTAAATCCTGCCATTAGGCATGTATCTGCTCCCTACAGTGCTTCAATATTCTCGGCCTGGCTCCGGAAGGGCCAGCAATACTGGTCTCATCACGTTCTGCTGTGTCAGGTTACATTCGGTTATGTTGGGTTAAGCAATGTTTGGTCGGGATATCTTCACCTTTTGTGCTGCACACTGCTATTCGGTGGGTTTCCGCGCTCTATTGTGCTCTAGCATGCCCTGCTTAGCTCTCGGGAGGGCAGAAACAGCGGTCTCGGCAAGTTAGGCTGTGTTAGGTTATACTTTGAAAAGTTAGGTTGCGATTAGATAGGTTGGGACAGCTAAGACTCTTGTGCTATACACTGCTATTCTATGGACTTCTGCGCTCTTCATTGAGCTGCCACAAATTGCTTGACTCTGTGGAATCCAGGAATAGTTGTCTCGAAACGCTAGGTTAAGTTATGTTACGTTTGGTTGTGTTAGTCTTGGCTAGGTTTGGTTAAAACTGCCTTGACCTCCGTGCTGTACACATCTTTCCGGCCGATTTCAGCATTCCACATTGCTCAGCCATGCTCTGCTTGGCTCTGGGAAGGGCAACAATGGCGGTCCGGCAGTGTAGGTTGAGCTAGGCTACGCATGGCATTGCTCTGTTGGTATGGGATGGGCATTGATAGCGTTGACTCCTCCGATATGCACTAGGATTGTATGTATTTCGGCGTTTTATTCTCCTCTAATGCGTTCTGCATGAATATGTGGAGGCCAGAAGTAGTGGTCGCTGTGCGTTTGTTTGAATTTGGACACGTTTGTATATGTCACGCTTGGTTAGGATTGCAGGGGATAACTTTCACTTTAGTGGTATAGTCTGCTAGGAGATTGTCTTCTGCGCTCTCCAGTGCTGTAATATTTTCAGCTTGGCTTCGGAAGACCTGAAAGGATAGCCTCGGCGCGATATGTTTAGTCAGTTTACGTTCGGATAGATTGGGTTACGCTAAGGTTAGTTAGGATAGCTTTAACTTCTGTGGTGTACACCGCTATTTGGTAGATTTCTGCCCGCTACTCTTCTGTAGTATGTCCTTCCTGTCTCCGTGGACGCAGGAATAGCGTTCTCGGCACGTTTGCTTGAGTTAGGCAATGTTCGGTTATGTTCGGTTTGTTTGGGTTAGCTTTGGGTAGCTTTGACTTTTCTGATGTAAATTGCGATTCTATGGATTTCTGCGTTCTACGCTCCACTAATGTGTCCTGCTTGGCTCTGGGGAGGTCAGTAATCGCGGTCTCGGCACGTTAGGTTGAGTTACGCCATGTTTGCTAATGTTCCGTTGGCACCGGGTTGGCCTGGGTAGCACAGACTTATCGGATATACACAGCGGTTCTATGTGTCTCTGTGTTCTGCACTCCACTATTGTGCTCTGCTTGACTCTGGGGAGGCCAGCAGTAGTGGTCGCGGCGCGTTAGGTTGTGTTTGATTACGTTTGGTTATGTTACGATTGGTTAAGTTTGGATTGGGTAGCTTTGACTTTAATGCTCTGGTCCGCTATAAGGAGGACTTCTGAGCACTAATGTGCTGTAATATCTTCGGCTTGTCTCAGGGAAGGACAGAAAAAGTGGTCTCGGCTCGTTATGCTGAGTCAGTGTATGTTTGGTTATGTTCTGTTTGTTTGGGTTAGGCTTGGGTAGCTCTGACTTTTCTGACGTAAACTGCGATTCTATGGATTTCTGCGTTCTACTCTCCAATAATGTGTTCTGCTTGGCTCTGGGGAGGCCAGCAATAGTGGACCCGTCTCGGTAGGATTAGTTAGTCTACGTTTGGTTAGGTTAGGATAGGCCAGGTTATATTTAGGGTTTCTTTGACTTTTGAGCTGTACACTAATATTCGGTGGATTTCTGCGCTCTACTGCGATCTAAGATGTTCTGCTTTGCTCCGCGAAGGACAGAAATAATGGCCTCGGCACGTTAGGTTAGTTTAGGATGCGTTTGCTTATATTACGTTTGGAAAGATTAGGAATTGATAGCTTTTAATTTTGTGATACGCACGTCTATGCGATGGATTTCCCTACGTTGCTCTACTATACTCTACTCGGCTATGGGTACTCCAGTAACTGTGGTCTCGTCACGTTATTTTGCGTAGGGTACTTTTGGGTACGTTATGTTTATTTGTGTTAGGTTCGTATTGATTTAACTTTCGTGATCTACACTGATATTCGATGGATTTGCCGTGCGGAGGCAGGAATCGTGGTTGCGGAAAGTTATGTTAAGATAGGCTATGCTCGGTTAGGTCCTGTTTGTTTGGTTTGCGCTCGGGTAGCTTCGACACTTGTGCTACACACTGCTTTTCTGTGGACATCTGCGCTCTACAATCCGCTGATATGTTCTGCTTGTCTCTGGGATGACAGCAATTGTGGTGCCATCTCGTTAGGTTGTGTTACGTTACATTAGGTTCTGCTACGATTGGATATGCTTTGGATGCGATAGCTCCGACTCTTCTGCTATACGCAGCTGTCCGGTGGATTTCTGCGCCCTGAATTGCTCTACTATACCCGGCTCGCCTATGGGGAGGCCAGTAATAGTTGCCTCGTGACGTTATATTTAGTTAGGCTACGTTTGGTTACGTTGTGTTATTCTGCACTATGTTTGGATAGCTCAGACTAACACGGTGTAGACTGCTGTCGGCGGATTTCTTCGCTGCACTGTGTTCCAGTATATTCCGCTTGTCACTGGGGTGGACAGCAATAACGGTCTCGGCACGATAGGGTGAGTTACATTGCGTCCGGTTATATTACGTTTGGCCAGGTTAGGATATGATAGCTTAGACTTTTGTGCTGTAAACTGCTCTTCAGTGGATTTCTGCGCTCTAGAGCTCTCTAATGTGCTATGTTTGGCTTTGAGGGGGGGGGCTGCAATGGCGGTTTAGGCAAGATACCTTTTGATATGTTACGTACGGTTAAGACACGATTCCTTAAGTTAGGAAAGGGCAGTTTAATCATTCCTGCGCTTTACCGAGGTCTAGTATATTCTGCTTGGCCATGCGGTGGCCAACTGTAGTGGTCCCGGCACATTAGTATGAAATACTTTATGTATGTTTATGTCACATTTGGTTAGGATAGAAGAGGATAGCTTTGACTCTTGTACTGTACATTGCTATTTGGAGCATTTCTGCGCTCCACATTGCTACACAATGCTCTACTCGTATCTGGGGATACCAGCAATGGCGGCCCGTGGCTGGATGGTTTTGTTAGGCAACGTCGGCTAAAGTACGGTTGGGTTAGGTATGTTTGGGGTAGCTCTGACTTTCGTGCTATACGCTTCAGTTAGGTGGAAGTCTGTGCTCTACTGCGCTCTAGTATGTCATGCTTGGGACACGGGTGGCCAGAAATAGTGGCCGCGCACACAAGTGCAAGCTTGGATACGTTCGGTTATGATACGACTCCATAGGTAAGGAGAGGCAAATGACTTTTGTGCTGTACACTGCTTTCGGTGGGCTTCTGCGCTCAACATTGCTCTAGTATGCCATGCATATCTATGGGGAGGCCAGCAATGGTAGTCGCGCCACGATAGGTTGGGTTAGGTTACTTACGGTTACGTTATGCTTTGTCGGGTTAAGACGGAATAGCTTTGTCTCTTGTGGTATACACTGCAATTCGCTGGATTTCTTTGCTCTACTTTGCTCTACTACACTCTGATCGATTCTGTGGAGTGCAGCAATATTGGCCGTGGCACGCTAGGTATAGATATGTTCATTTGGTTAACTTAGGTTAGGGTAGGTCTGGTAAGATTGGCTTTCACTTTCGCGCTTACACAAGGTTATTCGGTGGAAACCTGCGATCTACTGCGCTCTACTATATTATGCTTTGCGCTGTGAAGGACAGCAATAGTGGTTGCGGGAAGTTAGTTTGTGTTAGGTTACGTTTGATTATATTACGCTTGGTTAGGTTAGGATATGATAGCATCGACTTTTGTGCAGTGCGCTGCTTTTCCGTAGACCTTTGCTCTCCATATTGCTCTAACATGCACTGCTTGTCTCTGGGGTGCCAGCAATAGTGGTCTTCGCACTTTAGGTATGCTTATCTTACGCACGGCTACGTTAGGTTTGAACAGCTTAGGATAGGATAGCATTGACGTTTGTGCTATACCCTGCTATTCGATACATTCCTGCGCTCCACTGAGCTCTGATACCTTCTGCTTGGCCATCGGGACGCCAGCAATAGTGGTCTCGGTACGTTAGGTTGAGTTATGTTACATTTGGCTTGGTTAGGCTGTGTCATGTTCGGTAGCTTTAGCTTTGACTCTTGTCCTATACACAGCTGTTCGGTGGATTTCTGCTCTCTACTGTGCACTACTACATTCTACTTGGCCCTGGTGAGACGAACAATTGTGGTAGCGGCACGTTATGTTTGGTTAAGCTACGTTTGGTTTGGTTGCGTCAGTATGAGTTAGTTTTGAATAGCTCTAAATTTTCCGCTATGCACTGCGATTACATGGATTTCCGAGCTCTACTCTCCTGTAGCATCTTCTACCCGGCTCTGACGAGGCCAGCAATAGTATCCTCGGCACGTTAGGTTGAGTTCGGTTACGTTCGTGCATGTTAAGTTTGGTCATGTTAGGATAGGATAGCTTCGACTCTTGCGCTTTGCACAGCAACGCAGTGGATTTCTGCGCTCTACTTTGCTCTAATATTTCCTGCTTGGCGCTCGGGAGGCCAGAAATGTAGGTCTCCTCGAATTAAATATGGTTAAGTTGCGTTTGATGAGGTTAGGCTCTGTCCATTTCGGTTAGTGTAGCTCTGACTTTCGTGCCATACACTGCTCTACGGTGCATTTTTGCGCTCTACCCTGCTCTACTATGTCCTGCTTGGCTGTGTGTTGGCCAGCAATAGTGGTCGCTGCACGTTACGTTAAGTTAGGCTACGTTAGGTTTGGTTAGGTTAGATCAGGTTCTGTTTGGATGGGGGAGGCCCGTGTCTACGGACACCACCACCGGGGCGCGGCGGTGCTTCTGAAGAAGGGGCCACTTAGTTGGGGCGAATAGTCCGACAATGCGTGATGACCGCCTGACTAGCCCGGCTGAGGAAGCTGAGCAGCCGGCGGCACCGAACGATGAGACTCTACTTCCCGTCCTGGATGCATGGGCGCGGTGGCAGCCGGGGCAATCCTAACCTTACCTATCCATACGTAGTCTAGCTCAACCTAACGTGCTGCGACCAGTATTGCAGGCCCCTACAGCGTCAAGCATAGCATATCAGAGGTGTGTAGAGCGCAGGAATCCACAGAATTGCAGTGTATAGCAGAAAAGTCGAAACTATCTTACCTAAACCTATCCGAGGTCAACATAGCAAAACCAAACGTATCCTATCTCGACATAATGTTCCGAGACCACCATTGCTGCCGTCCACAGAGCCAAGCAGGACATATTAGATCACAGGAGAGCGCAGGATTCCATCGAACAGCAGTGTATAGCACAAAAGTCAAAGCTATGCTGTCCCTACTTAAAAAAACGTAACATAACCAAACATTACCTAACATAAACTAACGTGCCAAGACGACAATTGCTGATTTGCAGGGAACCAGCCCGAATATACTAGTGCACATTACAGCGCAGAAATCAGCCGCGTTGCAGTGTAATGCATAGTAGTCAAAGATATCCTAACCTAACCTGACCTAACATAACGCATCGGAACGTAGCCTGTCACAACGTAACGTGCCGAGACCACTATTGCTGGCCTTCACAGAGTCAAGCACAACATGTTAGTGGCGAGTAGAGCGAAAGAATCCATATAATTGCAGCGTATATCAGAGAAGCCAAAGCTACCCAAACCTAAGCCAAACCAACTGTACATATCCAAACAATGCCTGACTGAACCTATCGTGCGGAGACCGTTATTGTTGCCATTTCCAGCGCAAAGCAGGTCATACTAGACCACAGATGATCGCGGAAATCCACCGAATAGAAGTGCACAGCACAAAAGTAAAAGATGTCCTGACCAAGCTTAGCCTGACCCAACATAAACGAACGTAACATGACTCACCATAACGTGACGAGACCGCTATTGCTGGCCTTTCCAGAGCAAAACGGAACACATTAGGGTACTGTTGGGAGCAGAAACCCACCTAATAGCAGACTGTAGCAATAAAGTGAACGCTATCCCTTCCTAACCTAACCAACCGTAACTTAAACAGACGTAACGTGACACAACCTAGCGTGCCGAAACCGCTATTATTGCCGTACCCAGAGCCAAGCTGCACAATCTAGAACACAGCAGAGTGCAGGAATCCACCGAGAAAGCACAGCACGTCCCAAAAGTTAAAAGTATCCTGTCAAAGCTTCGCCTGACACAACCTTACTGAACGAGTCCCGACTAGTCATAACGAACCGAGACCACTATTGCTGGCCTTGCCAGAGCCAAGCTGAAAACGTTAGAGCACTGTAGAGCGCAGAAATCCAACTAACAGCAGAGTAGAGCACTAAAGGCGTAGCTAACCTTTGCTTGCCTAGAGGATAGTAACATAACCGAAAGCATCATATCTTACACTGACTTGCCGCTGCCAGTGTTACTAGAAACCCTAGAGCCAAGCAGGACACACTAGAGCACAGCGATGTGCAGAGATCCACCGAATAGCAGTGTACAGAACAAAAGCAAAAGCTACCATTACCAAGCGTAGACTAATCCTTTCAAACCGAACGTAGCCTGCCTCATCGTTACGCGCCGAGACCACCCTTGCTAGCCTTGCCAGAGCCGAGCAGAAAATATTAGAGCACTGCAGCGAGCAGAAATCCACCTAGTAGCAGACGAGAGTACCAAAGTCAAAGCCATTCTCTCCTTACCTAACCAACCATAACATAGCGAAACGAAACCCAACTCTACCTAACATGCCGCGACCACAGTCGCTGCCCTCCACAGGGTCAAGCGGAGCACGTTAATTGAGAGCAGAACGCAGAAATCCACATAATATTTGGGTATATCGGAAAAGTCAAAGCTACCCAAGCCTAACCCAAACCAACGGGACATAACCAAACATAGCCTGACTCATACTATCCTGCCGAGACCGGTATTGCTGCCCTCCGCAGAGCCAAGCATGACATACTAGGGCACAGTAGATCGAAGAAATCCACCGAATAGCGGCGTACAGCACAAATGTTAAAGCTATGCTGAGCAAAAATTGCCTAACCCACATAAACGAATTTATCCTGACTCAGCATAACGTGCCGAGACCACTATTTCTGGCCTTCCCAGAGCAAAACAGAAAATGTTAGGGCACTGTAGGGATCAGAAATCGACCTAATGGCGAACAGTAGCACTAAAGTCATGTCAATCCTTTCCTAACATAACCAACCGTAACGCAACAATTCTTAACATAACTCAACCTAAAGTGCCGCGACCTCTATTGTAGGCCACCACAGAGCGAAGCAAAACACATTAGTGGAGAGTAGAAGGCAGGAGTCCATATAATCGCAGTGTATATCAGAGGTGTCTAAGCCACCCAAGCCTAACCAAGCAAACAGAACTTAGCCAAGCAGAGCCTGACTCAAACCAACGTGACGAGACCGCTATTGTTGCCCTCCTGAGAGCCAAGCAGGATATGCAAGAGCCAAGTAGAGCGCAAAAATTAACCGAATAGCATTATACAGCACAAAAGTTAAAGCTATCCCAAACAAGCATAGCCTGACCCAACCTAACCGAACGTAGCATGGCACACAAAAAAGTCCCGAGACTACTATTACTGGCCCCGCAGGTCCAAGCAGGACATACTAGAGCCCAGTAGAGCGCCGACATTCGCCGAATAGCAGTGTACAGCACAAAAGGCAAAGCTATCCTGACAAAACTTGTCCTGACCAAACCTATCCGAACGTAACCTGACACAACATCACGTGCAGAGACCACTATTGTTGGCATTCATAGGGTCAAGCCAAAAGCATTAAAGCGCTGTGTGGCGCAGAAGTCCGCCTAATAGCAGACTATAGCACTGAGGTCAAAGATGTCCTCTCCTAACCGAACCAAACTTAACATGACCGTACTCATCGCACCTCATCCTAACGTGCCGCGAACACTATTGCTGGCATTCTCAGAGTCAAACGCAACACGTTAGTGGAGAGTAGAGCGTAGAAATCCATACAATCGCAGCGTATATCAGAAAAGACGAATGTACCCAAACCTAACCCAAACAAACAGAACATAGCCAAACAGTGCCTGACTCGACCTAGCGTGCCGAGACCGCTGCTGTTGCAATCAGCAGGGCCAAGCAGGACAGACTAGTGCACATTGGAGCGCAGAGATCCACCGAATAGCAAAGTACAGCACAAAAGTTAAAGCCATTCTAACCAAACATTGTCTAACCCAACTTAGCCGAGCGTAACATGACTGAACATAACGTCCCGAGAACACAATTGCTGGCCTTCCCAGAGCCAAGCTGGGAATATTAAATCACTGTAGGGAGCAGAAATCCGCCTAATGACAGGCTATAGCACTAAAGTCAAAGCCGTCCTCTCCGAGCCTAAGCAACCGTAACATAACCAAACTTAGCCATACTCAACCCAACGTGCTGCGTCCGCTATTGCTGGCCTCCACAGAGTCAAGCGGGCAAGTTTATGGTGAGCAGAACACAGAAATCCATGTGAACGCTGTGTATATCAGAAATTCTAAAGCTAACCAAGTCTAACCCAAACCAACAGAACATAGGCAAACATTGCCTTTCTGAACCTGACATGCGGAGCCCGCTATTGTTGCCCTGTTCAGTGGCGAGCGAGACACACTTCAGCACAGCAGAGCGCAGAAATCCAAAGAATAGCAGTGTACAGCACAAAAGTTGAAGCTATCCCGACAAAACTTAGCCTGACCCAACCTAACCGAACGTAACCTGACTCGCCATAACGTGCCGAAACCACTATTGCTGGCCTTGCTCGGGCCACGCAGAAAATATTAAAACACTGTTGGGAGCAGAAGTCCACCTTATAGCAGACTATATCACTAAAGGCATAGTTATGCTGTCCTAACATAGAGGACCGTAACATACCCGAACGCACCATAACACTCTGACGTGTCGCGACCAGTGATACTGGCCACCCCAGAGCCACGCAGGGCATACTAGAGCGCAGTAGATCGTAAAAATCCACCGAATAGCAGTGTACAGCACAAAAGCTGAACCTATCCCAAACAAGCATAGCCTCACCCAGTCAAACCGAACGAAACCTGACTCATCATAATGGGCCGAGACTACTATTGTTTGCCGTGACAGAGCCAAGCTGAAAATATTAGAGCACTGTAGGGCGCCGAAATCAACCTAAGAACAGGCTATAGCACGAAGGTTATAGCCATCCTCTCCTAACCAATCGAAACGTAACATTACCAAACAAAACCCAACTAAACCTAACGTGCCGCGAACACTATTGCTGGCCTCCCCAGAGCCAAGCAGGCCACATTAGTGGAGAGTAGAATGCAGGAATCCATAGAATCGCAGCGTATATCGGTAGAGTCAAAGCCACCCAAACCTAACTCAAACCAACTGAACATCACCGAACGTAGCCTAACTCAACCTATCGTGCGGAGGACCACAATTGCTGGCCTCCTCAGCGCAAAACAGGGCATATCAGTGCACATTAGACCTCAATATTCCACCGTATATAAGTGTACAGGACAGAAGTCAAAGCTATCCTGTACTAACCTAACGAAACGTAGCGGAACTGAAAGTAACGTAACCAAACGTAACGTAATTATTCCTAACCTGCGAGACCACTATTGCCTTCCTCTTCAGAGCGAAGCAAAACATATCGGAGCCGAGTAGAGCGCAGTGGTCCATAGAATATCAGCGCATGGCATAATCGTTGAAGCTAACCTGCCCTAACCTATCCCAACGTAAAATAACCGAACGTAGCTTAACTCAACCTAACGCGCCGAGGTCACTAATGCTGGCATTCCCAGAGCCACGCTGAACATACTAGTGCACAGTAGGGTGCAGAAAGTCACCAAATAGCAGTGTATAGCACAAAGGACAAAGATATCCTAGCCTAACTTGGCCTGACCAGACCGAACCAAATGTTACCTAACACAACATGACGTGCCTACTCCTCTGTTGCTGACCTCCCCAGAGCCGAGCTGAATATACAAGAGCGCAGGAGAGCGCAGGGTTCCACCGCACAAAAGTGCAAAGCACAAAACTCAACGATATCCTAACCTAACGAGACAAAGCCTTACATACCGAAACGAAGCATAACTCAACCTAACGTGCAGAGAACAGTACTGCTGGCATCCGCAGCGCAAATCAGAGCATATTAGAGCGCAGTAGAGAGCTGAAATCCAACGAAAGCAGTGTATAGCACAAAAGTCTACGCTATCCTATATTAACCTAACCATACGTGACCCGACCAAACACAGCCGAACACAATCTAACGTGCAGGACCACAATTTCTGACCTCCCCAGCGTCAATTGGAGCATATTAGAGCACAGCAGCCCGCTGATATCCACCGAAAGGCTGTGTATAGCTCAAAAGTCAAAGCCACACTAACCAAACTTTACATAACCTAACATACCCAAACGTTACCTATCCCAATGAAACGTGCCTCGATTGCTATTGCTGCACCCCCATATTCTAGCGGATGCCAGTTGTGCAATGCAGTGCACAGATATCGACCGAATGGCTGGGTATACCACAAAAGTCAGAGCTATCACATCCTAACCTTGCCAAACGTGGCGTAACCGTTCGCAACTTTACATAGCCTAACGTGCCGAGACGGATATTGCTGACACCTCCAAAGCCTAGCAGAATGTACTGGTGCATAGTAGAGCGCAGAAAGACACGAAATAGCAGTGTACAGCACAAGAGTCAAAGATACACTAACCTAACCTGACCTAACCAAGCCTAACCAAGCGTAGAACAGCAACACGTAACGAGACGAGGCCTCTATTGCTAGCCTACCCAGAGCCAACTAGTGTATAGTAGAGCAACGAAGAGTGCAGAAAACCACCGAATAGCACTGCATAGCACAAAAGCCAAAGTTTTCCTATACTAACTTAACCATACGTCTCATAATGAAACGCAACCTAACTACACCTATCATGCCTGCACCACTATTGTGACCTCTACAGAGCCAAGCAGAGTGTACTAGAAGGCAGCAGACCGCAGAATGCCACCGCATTGATGTGTAAAGCAGAAAAGTAGAAGATATGCTAACATAACTTGAACTAACCTTACACAACCAAACGTAACCAATACCAACCAAACGTGCCTAGCGTACTACTGCTGTAGTCCTCATCGCCAAGCAGAGCATATTAGAGGAGAATAGAGCGCAGAAGCCCATAGATCGCCTGTATATGGTACGAAAGTCAATGACATCACAAACGAGACCAAACAATCCTAACCTAACCAAACGTAGCCTAGCACAACTTATCGTGTATAAGACATTATTTCTGGTATTCCCAGAGGAAGGCAGGTAATATTATATCGCAGTAGAGGGCAGAAAACCACGGAATAGTAGTGTAAAGCACGAAAGTAAAAGCTACCCGTTCCTCACGGAACGTAACCTGAATTAACCTAACGTAACCTAACACAACCCAGCGTGCTGCGACCAATATTGCTAGCCTCGCGGGAACCGAGCGGGGTATAGTGCAGCAATGTAGGGCGCAGGAATCCACTGAATAGTGGTGCATAGCACAAAAGTTGAAGCAAACCTATCCTTACATATCCAAACGTAAAGTGGCCAAACGTAGCCTAACGCTTCATATCGTACCGAGACCTCTGTTGCTGCCCTCCTCAGATGCAGGCAGAACGTATTAGATGAGTGGAGAGCGCAGAAAGCCATAGAGCCGCAGTGCATAGCACAATAGTCTAAGCTCCACCAACCAAACGTAGCGAAATCTGTCATAACCGAACCTGTCGTAACTCAACCTGAAGTGCCGAGGCCACTATTGCTGGCCACACCAGCGCCAATCAGAGCATGTTAGAGCGCAGTAGAACGCAGAAATATACCGTGCAGCAGTGTATCGCACTAATGCCAGAGCTATCATGCCCAAACCAAACCAAACATGTCTCAACCAAATGAAACGTGACGCATCCTAACGAGGCGCGGCCAATATTCCTGGCGTCCACGCAGGAAAGCAGCCTGTGGTGGCGCAAAATAGGGCGCAGGGCTCCTAAGAATTGCAGCGTGTAGCACAAAAGTCATAGCTATCCCAGCCTAACCCAACGTAACGTAACCAATCCAAAAGTGATCTAACTAAAACTAACGTGCCGTGACCACAATTGCTGGCCTCCCCAGAGCCAAGCAGAGTATATTATAGCGCAGCAGATGGCAGAAATCCACCGAATAGCAGTGTACAGCACAAAAGATAAAGCGACCCTTTCCAAACTTAGCCTGTCAATCCTAAGCGATCATAACCTTGCATATAATAACGAGCCGCGGCCACTATCTCTGGCCTTCCCAGAGCCAAGCTGAAAACATTTGAGCACTGTAGGGCGCAGGAATACAAATAATAGAGGTCTATGGCACTAACGTCAAATCTATCCTGTCCTAACGTAACCAAACGTAACGTAACCGAAAGTAACCTAATTAAACCTAAAGTGCAGCGACCACTACCGCTGGCCAACCAAGAGTCAGGTGGAAGACATTAGTGAATAGTGGAATACAGAAATCCATAGAATCGCAGTGTATATCGGAGAAGACAAAACAACCCAGACCTAACCCAAATCAAAACAACATAGCCAATCGTATCATAAATCAACATCACGTGCCCACACAACTATTGTTGCCTTCCCCTGAGCCAAGCAGGACATACAAGAGCAGAGCAGGCAGCAAGAACCCATTGAATAGCGATGTGCAGCACAAAAGTTAAAGCTATCTGACCAAGCTGAGCATGAACCAACCAAACAAATCGTAACCTGGCCCATCATATCGTACCGTGACGTCTACTGCTGGCCCTGCCAGTACCAAGCTGAAAATATTAGAGTACTGTTGGGCTCCGAAATCCGCCTAATCGCAGGCCTTACCACTAAAGTCAAAGCTAGCTTCTCCTAACCTAACGAATCGTTACATAAACGAACATGTCCTAATTTACACTAACGTGCCGCGACTACGATGACTGGCCTTCCCAGAGCTAAGCAGGACACTCTAGAGCGAAGTAGAGTCCAGAAATTCACCCACTGACAGTGTACAGCTCAAAAGTTAAAGCTATACAGCCAAACTTATCCTGAACCAACCTTACCAAACATAGCCTGACTGCACCCAACGTGCCGAGACCGCTATTATTGCCCTCTCCAGAACAAAGCAGGACACGCTACAGCACAGTAGAGCGCAGAATTCCACCGAACGGCAGTGTGCCGCACGAAGGTTAAATCTATCCTGACCAAACAGCCTAACACAACATAACTGAACGTAACATGATTCAACATTACGCGCCGAGGCCTCTATTGCTGGCCTTCCCCAAGGCAAGCTGAAAATATTAAAGTACTTTAGGGAGCAGAAATGCACCTAATAGCAGGCGAGGGCACTAAAGCCAAAGCTATCCTCTCGACACCTAACGAACCGTAATATTTTCAACGTATAATAATTCAACTTAAAGTGCGGAAACACTATTGCTGGCCTACGCAGAGTCAAGCGGAACACATTAGTGGAAAGTAGAACGCAGAAATCCATATAATCGCAGTGCACTCCGGAAAAGTCAGTACAAACCAAGAATATCCCAAACCAACAGAACATAACCTAACATAGCCTGACTCGACCTAACGTGCCCAGACTGCTATTGTTGCCCTCCCCAGAGCGAAGCAGGGCATGCTAGAGCACAGTTGATGGCAGGAATTCACCGAACATCTGTGCACAACCACAAAAGTTGAAGGCACCATGAACAAATTTAGCCTGACCCATCCTGACCGAACGTAACTAGATTCATCATATCGTGCCGAGACAACTATTTCTTGGCTTGCCAGAGCCAAGCTGAAAATATTAGAACGCAGCAGGGCGCAGAAATGCACCTAACAGCAGACTATAACAATGAAGGCATAGCTATCCTCTCCCAACCTAGAGAATCGTATCAAAACCGAACGTATCCTAACTTACCCTGGCGTGCCGCGACCAGAATTTCTGCCCTCCCCAGAACCAAGCAGGACATACTGGAGCGCAGTAGAGCGCAGATATCCATCGAACAGCAGTGTGCAGCACATAGG
>NW_016909517.1:0-17639 GCF_001483705.2 Eufriesea mexicana | reverse complement strand
AGTGTATAGTAGAGCAACGAAGAGCGCAGAAAACCACCGAATAGCACTGCATAGCACAAAAGCCAAAGTTTTCCTATACTAACTTAACCATACGTCTCATAATGAAACGCAACCTAACTACACCTATCATGCCTGCACCACTATTGTGACCTCTACAGAGCCAAGCAGAGTGTACTAGAAGGCAGCAGACCGCAGAATGCCACCGCATTGATGTGTAAAGCAGAAAAGTAGAAGATATGCTAACATAACTTGAACTAACCTTACACAACCAAACGTAACCAATACCAACCAAACGTGCCTAGCGTACTACTGCTGTAGTCCTCATCGCCAAGCAGAGCATATTAGAGGAGAATAGAGCGCAGAAGCCCATAGATCGCCTGTATATGGTACGAAAGTCAATGACATCACAAACGAGACCAAACAATCCTAACCTAACCAAACGTAGCCTAGCACAACTTATCGTGTATAAGACATTATTTCTGGTATTCCCAGAGGAAGGCAGGTAATATTATATCGCAGTAGAGGGCAGAAAACCACGGAATAGTAGTGTAAAGCACGAAAGTAAAAGCTACCCGTTCCTCACGGAACGTAACCTGAATTAACCTAACGTAACCTAACACAACCCAGCGTGCTGCGACCAATATTGCTAGCCTCGCGGGAACCGAGCGGGGTATAGTGCAGCAATGTAGGGCGCAGGAATCCACTGAATAGTGGTGCATAGCACAAAAGTTGAAGCAAACCTATCCTTACATATCCAAACGTAAAGTGGCCAAACGTAGCCTAACGCTTCATATCGTACCGAGACCTCTGTTGCTGCCCTCCTCAGATGCAGGCAGAACGTATTAGATGAGTGGAGAGCGCAGAAAGCCATAGAGCCGCAGTGCATAGCACAATAGTCTAAGCTCCACCAACCAAACGTAGCGAAATCTGTCATAACCGAACCTGTCGTAACTCAACCTGAAGTGCCGAGGCCACTATTGCTGGCCACACCAGCGCCAATCAGAGCATGTTAGAGCGCAGTAGAACGCAGAAATATACCGTGCAGCAGTGTATCGCACTAATGCCAGAGCTATCATGCCCAAACCAAACCAAACATGTCTCAACCAAATGAAACGTGACGCATCCTAACGAGGCGCGGCCAATATTCCTGGCGTCCACGCAGGAAAGCAGCCTGTGGTGGCGCAAAATAGGGCGCAGGGCTCCTAAGAATTGCAGCGTGTAGCACAAAAGTCATAGCTATCCCAGCCTAACCCAACGTAACGTAACCAATCCAAAAGTGATCTAACTAAAACTAACGTGCCGTGACCACAATTGCTGGCCTCCCCAGAGCCAAGCAGAGTATATTATAGCGCAGCAGATGGCAGAAATCCACCGAATAGCAGTGTACAGCACAAAAGATAAAGCGACCCTTTCCAAACTTAGCCTGTCAATCCTAAGCGATCATAACCTTGCATATAATAACGAGCCGCGGCCACTATCTCTGGCCTTCCCAGAGCCAAGCTGAAAACATTTGAGCACTGTAGGGCGCAGGAATACAAATAATAGAGGTCTATGGCACTAACGTCAAATCTATCCTGTCCTAACGTAACCAAACGTAACGTAACCGAAAGTAACCTAATTAAACCTAAAGTGCAGCGACCACTACCGCTGGCCAACCAAGAGTCAGGTGGAAGACATTAGTGAATAGTGGAATACAGAAATCCATAGAATCGCAGTGTATATCGGAGAAGACAAAACAACCCAGACCTAACCCAAATCAAAACAACATAGCCAATCGTATCATAAATCAACATCACGTGCCCACACAACTATTGTTGCCTTCCCCTGAGCCAAGCAGGACATACAAGAGCAGAGCAGGCAGCAAGAACCCATTGAATAGCGATGTGCAGCACAAAAGTTAAAGCTATCTGACCAAGCTGAGCATGAACCAACCAAACAAATCGTAACCTGGCCCATCATATCGTACCGTGACGTCTACTGCTGGCCCTGCCAGTACCAAGCTGAAAATATTAGAGTACTGTTGGGCTCCGAAATCCGCCTAATCGCAGGCCGTACCACTAAAGTCAAAGCTAGCTTCTCCTAACCTAACGAATCGTTACATAAACGAACATGTCCTAATTTACACTAACGTGCCGCGACTACGATGACTGGCCTTCCCAGAGCTAAGCAGGACACTCTAGAGCGAAGTAGAGTCCAGAAATTCACCCACTGACAGTGTACAGCTCAAAAGTTAAAGCTATACAGCCAAACTTATCCTGAACCAACCTTACCAAACATAGCCTGACTGCACCCAACGTGCCGAGACCGCTATTATTGCCCTCTCCAGAACAAAGCTGGACACGCTACAGCACAGTAGAGCGCAGAATTCCACCGAACGGCAGTGTGCCGCACGAAGGTTAAATCTATCCTGACCAAACTTAGCCTAACACAACATAACTGAACGTAACATGATTCAACATTACGCGCCGAGGCCTCTATTGCTGGCCTTCCCCAAGGCAAGCTGAAAATATTAAAGTACTTTAGGGAGCAGAAATGCACCTAATAGCAGGCGAGGGCACTAAAGCCAAAGCTATCCTCTCGACACCTAACGAACCGTAATATTTTCAACGTATAATAATTCAACTTAAAGTGCGGAAACACTATTGCTGGCCTACGCAGAGTCAAGCGGAACACATTAGTGGAAAGTAGAACGCAGAAATCCATATAATCGCAGTGCACTCCGGAAAAGTCAGTACAAACCAAGAATATCCCAAACCAACAGAACATAACCTAACATAGCCTGACTCGACCTAACGTGCCCAGACTGCTATTGTTGCCCTCCCCAGAGCGAAGCAGGGCATGCTAGAGCACAGTTGATGGCAGGAATTCACCGAACATCTGTGCACAACCACAAAAGTTGAAGGCACCATGAACAAATTTAGCCTGACCCATCCTGACCGAACGTAACTAGATTCATCATATCGTGCCGAGACAACTATTTCTTGGCTTGCCAGAGCCAAGCTGAAAATATTAGAACGCAGCAGGGCGCAGAAATGCACCTAACAGCAGACTATAACAATGAAGGCATAGCTATCCTCTCCCAACCTAGAGAATCGTATCAAAACCGAACGTATCCTAACTTACCCTGGCGTGCCGCGACCAGAATTTCTGCCCTCCCCAGAACCAAGCAGGTCATACTGGAACGCAGTAGAGCGCAGATATCCATCGAACAGCAGTGTGCAGCACATAGGCTGGATCAATCAAGACCAAGCTCAGCGTAAGCGAACCTAACCTAACCTAATCCGACAAAACGTAACGTGCCGAGATCAGCATCGCAGGCCCTTCCAGAGCCAAGCTGAAAACATTAGAGCACTGTAGGTAGCAGAAATGCTCCTAATAGCAGACTATAGCACTAAAGTCATAGCCACCATCTCCATACCCATGCTATCGTTACATAACCAAACATAACCTAACGCAACATAACGCGCCGCGACCACTATTGCTGGTCTCCACAGAGTCATGCGAAACCGCTAGTGTAGGGTAAAAAGCAAAATTCCATATAATCGCAGTGTATATCGGAAAAGTCAGAGTTACCCAAATCTAACCCAAACAAACAGAACATTGCTGAACATAGCCTGACTCAACCTATCGTGCCGAAACCACTATTGGTGTCATCCTCAGGGCCAAGAAGGGCATACTAGAGCGTAGTAGAGCGCAGAGATTCACCGAAATGTAGTGTACAGCACGGAGGCTAAAGCTATCCTGCCCAAACTTATCCTAACCCAACCTAACCTAACGCAACGTGGCCCAACATAAGGTGCCGAGACCACCATTACTGGCGTTCCAGGAGCCAAGCCGGAGATATTAGAGTACAGTAGGGCGCACAGTCCCACCTAATAGCATACTATAACATTAAAGTCTTAGCTACCCTCTCCTAAAATAACCAATTGTAACATTACAAAACGTTACCAAACTCAACGTAACGTGCCGCGGCCACTGCTACTGGCCTCCACAGAGACAGGCAGAACACAAGAGTGGTGAGTAGAAGGCAGAAATCCATAGAATCGCTGTGTATATCAGGGAAGTCAATGCTACCCAAACATAACCCATACCTACAGAACACATCCAACATAGCCTAACTCAACCTAACATGCCGAAACCTCAATTGCTGCTCTCGCGGGAGCCAAGCAGGATATGCAAGTGCACAGTAGAGCACAGAAATCTACCGAGTAGCAGTATACAGCACAAATTTAAAGCTATCGTGTCCGAACTTAGACAAACCCAACCTAATCGAGTGTAACATGTCTGAACATAACGTGCCGAGACCACTATTGCTGGCATTCCCATAGCCAAGCTGAAAATACTAGGGCGCTCTAGGGCGCAGAAATCCGCCTAATATCAGACTATGGCACTGAAGTCAAAGCTATTCTCTCATAACCTAACCAATCGCAATATATCCAAGCGTAATATAACTCAACCTAACGTGCCGCAGCCACTATTGCTTGCCTCCCCAGAGTCGAGCAGAGCATATTAGAGCGCAGTAGAGGGCAGATATACGCTGGGCAGCAGCGTATAGCACAGAAGTGAAAGCTGTCCTAGCCTAACGTAATCAAACATGACATAACCAAACGTAACTTAACCCCACCAAACGAGTCTAGGCCACAACTGCTGGCATCCCAGAGACAAGTTGAGCATATTATAGCAGAGTAGGGTGCAGAAATCCATCAAATAGCAGTGTACGGCACAAAAGTCAAAGTCATCCTGTCTTATCCTTACCAAAAGTAACATAACGGGGCGCAACCAAATACAACCTAAGGTGCATAGACCACTATTGCTGGCCTCCGCATCGCCAAGCAGAACTTATTAAAATAGAGTAGAGCGCAGAAGTCGAAAGAAATGCAATGTATAGCAGAACGGTCAAAGCCACCCTAACCTAACCCAGACTAACCTTACCTAACCAACCGTATCCTAACTCAACCTAACGTGCCGAGACAACCATTGCTGGCATCCCGGATCCAAGCTGAGCATATTATAGGACAGTAGAACGCCTAAATCCACGGAAAAGCAGTGTATAGCGAACAAGTCATATCTGTACTCTCTCAACCTTCCCAATTGTAACCTAACTCAGCCTAACGAGACGTGGCCGCTATTGCTGGCCTCCGCATAGGCAGGCAGAATGCGCTTGAGCACAGAAGAGCGTAGAAATCTACCGCATTGCAGTGAAGAGCACAAAAGTTAAAGATATCATAACGAAACCTATCCCAACCTAATACAACAAGCGTAACCTAACACTATCTGACGGTTAGCTGCCACTACTTCTGGCCTCCACAGAGCGAAGCAGGGCATATTATGTTACAATGGAGCGCAGAAGTGTATAGCACAAGACTCAAAGATGCCCTGGCCTGACATGTCCACACATGACGTAACCGAACGCAACATAACTCGACCTATCCTTCCGAGACCACTATTACTGGCCTCCCCATGGTCAAGTAGAACATATTACTGGAGAGGAGAGCGCCGAAATTCACAGAATCGCAGGGTACAGCAGAAAAGTCAAAGCTACCCAAACCTAACCCAAGCCGACATAACATGCCCAAACGAAGACTAACTGAAACTAACGTGCCAAGCCCACTATTTCTCGACTGCACAGAGCCCACAAGGTCACAGTACAGCAATGCAGAGCGCAGATATCCCGAGAATGGCAGTGCATGGCACAAAAGACAGCTGTATCCTATCATAACTTGTCCAAACGTAATATTAACAAACGTAACATAGCATACCCTGACGCGCCGAGAAAACTATCTCTGGCATCCCTAGAGACAAGCAGAATATACAAGAGCACAGCAGGGCGCAGGAACCCACCGAGTAGCATTGTATGGCATGAAAATTCAAAGCTGTCCTATCCTAGCCTGACAAAGCAGGACATAACAGAACGTAATATAGCTCCATCTGACGGACCTGCGCCACTATTACTGACCTCCCCAGAGTCAAGCAGAGCTCATTATAGCAACCCAGAGGGCAGAAATCCACCGAATTGCAGTGTATACCACGAAAGTCAAAGCTATGTAAACCTAACCCAAAGAAACGCAACCAAACCGAGCGTAGCATAACCCATCCGAACATGCCGCGACCACCATTACTGGCATCCGCAGAGCCAAGCAGAGCATATTTGACCACAGTAGAGCGCTGATATACACCGAATAGCAGTGTGTAGCACAAAAGTCAGATATTTCCTGTCCTAACCTAACCAAACTTAGCGTAACCAAACGTAACATAACTGAAACTTACGTGACGAGAACGCTATATCTGGCATCCCGAGAGCCAAGCAGAGCATGCTACAGCAATGTAGGAAGCAGAAATCCAACGAGTAGCAGTGCATAGCGCAAAAGTCGATGCTGCCCCCTTCTATCCCAACCAATCGTAGCATCACCAAACGTCACCTGACTCAACCTAACGATCCGCGACTACTATTGGCAGCTGCCAGAGAGTCTTGCAGAGTATGGTAGAGCAATGTAGAGCGCTGAAATCCACAGAAGAGCAGTGCATGAGGCAGAAGTCAATGCTGTCCGTTCCCAACCTAACCAAACGTAACATAAGTAAACATAACCTAACCAATCCTAAACGTAACGTATCTCAACCTAAGGTGCCGCGACCACTCTTGCTGACGCCCCAGATACAATCGGAGTATTGTAGAATACAGTAGTGCACGGAAGCCCAATGAATATCAGTGTTGAGCACAAAGGTCAACGCAATCCTAACATAATCCAACCTAACGTAACCTAGCCAAACGTAGCCCAACCCAACAAAACGTGCCGATACGACAACTGCTGTCATTCCCAGATCCAAACGGATCATATTAGAGCACCGCAGGCTGTAGAAATCCGCCGAATGGCAGCATAAAGCTCAAAATTCGAAGCAATCCTGTCCAAGCCTGACCAATCTTAACATACACAAACGTGAACAAACACAACCTAACGTGCTGCGACCACTGTTGCTGGCCTCCGCAGAGTCGAAAAGATTATAGCAGATCAGAGTATTGCGCAGAAAACCACAAAACAAATGTCTATGTCAAGAAAGTCGAAGCTATTAGAACCTAACCCAATCAAAGGTAGCCTAAGTAAACCTAAAGTGCCCAGAACAATAATGCTGGCATCCCCAGAGCAAAGTAGAGCATACTAGAGCGCAATGGAGCGCAGACATCCGACGAATAGCAGTGTATAGCACAAAGGTCATGGCCAACATGATCAAACCTAACCCAAACTGGACCAACCAAACGTAACATAACTCAACCTAACGTTTAACGAACTCTATTTCTGGACACTTCAGAGTCGATTTGAGTATAGTAGAGCAATGAAGAGCGCAGAAATCCACCGAATAGCAGTGTGTGCCACAAAAGTCTAGTCTATCATTGCCTAACATAACCAAACGTGGCACAGCCAAACGTAACATAACACAACCTAGGGCGCCTAGACGACTATTGCTGGCGTCTCTAGAGACTAGCAGAATATGACAGAGCACTGTGGATAGCGGCAGTACGCCGAACAGCAGTGTATAGCGCGAAATTCACGGCTATACTATTCTAACCTGTCCAAACGTAATATAACCAAACGCAACCTGTCTCACCATAACGTGCTGCGAGCACTATTGCCGGCCTCCCAAGAGCCGAGCAGAGTATGGTTGTGCAATGTAGAGCGCAGAAACTCACAGCATAACAGTCTTTGCCAAGAAAGTCAAAGCTACCCAAACCTAACCCGAACAAACATAACCTACCCAAACGTACCCCATCTCAACCTAAGGTGCCGAAACCACTATTGCTCTCCTCCCCAGAGCCAAGCAGAGCATATTAAAGCACAGTAGATCGCAGCAATCCACAGAACATCCTTGTATATCGCAAAAGTCGGATATATCATGTCCCAACCTAACCAAACGTAACATAACCGATGCTAGAGATGAGTAGAGCGTAAAAATCGAGCGCATTGCAGAGAATAGCACAAAAGTCGAAGACATCCTGACCCAACCTAATCTAACCTAACCTAACGTAACCGAACGTAATATAACGCAACCAAACGTGCCGCTAACGCTATTGCTGGCGTCCCCAGAGGCAAGCAGAAGATGACACAGCACAATAGGGCTCAATAGTCCATATGGACAACAGTCCATAGAATAGCAATGTCAGCACAAAGGCCAAAGCTATCCTGGCGTGACCCAAAGTAACCCAACCAAACCAAACGTAATCTAGATCAATCTATCGCGCAGTGACCTGTGTTGGTGGCAACCAAAGAGACGAGCAGACCATAATAGAGCACAGTAGAGCGCAGAAATCCGCCGCACAGCAGTCTATGGCAAAAAAATCAAGGCTACCATCTCCTACAATAACCTAACATAACCAAACGGAACGAAACATGACAAAACCTACCGTGCGACGACCACCCTTGCTGTCCCCCACAGAGTTGAGCAGAGCCGAGTAGAGCAATGTAGTGTGAAGGAATCCACCGCATATCAGTGTACAGCGCAACAGTCAAAGATATCCTATCCTAACCCAGACGAACCTAACCCAACCGGACGTGAAGTATCTATACCTAGCGTGACGTGGCCGCCGTTTCTGGCATCCCCAGTACAAAGCAGGCCATACAAGGTCACAGTAGAGTGCACAAATCCACCGAATAGCAGTGTATAGCACAAAAGTCAAAGATGTCACATGCTAACCTATCCAAACGCGGCATTACCGAATGTAACCGAACTCCACCAAATCACACTTCACCACTATTGCTGTCCTTCCCAGAGCTAAGCAGCATATCCTAGAGCACAGTAGAAAACAGAAATCCTTGAAGTTGCGTTATAAAGCACAATAGTTAAAGACAACCGAATCTAGCCAGACCTAACCTAACCCAAACGCACGTAGCCTAACTCAGCATAAGGAGACGAGACTTTCCCGAGTAAAGCTGAAAATGCCAGATTACAGTGGAGCGCAGTAATCCTCCGAACAGCAGCGTACGGCGCGAAAGTCAAATCTGTCCTATCTCAACAAATCCAAACTTAACATAACGAAACGCAACTCACCTGTAACTAACGGCACTACAACAAATTGCTGACGTCCCCGGAGCCAAGCGGATAATATTAGGGCAGCGTACAGCGCAGCAATCCACCTAATAGTAGTGTACTGCGCAAAAGTCAATGCTATTCTCTCCTAACCTAACCAATCGTATTACAGCGAAACGTTACCTAACTCGACCTAACGTGACGCGACCACTATTACTGGCGTCCACAGAGTCTAGCAGAGTACATTAGATCAATGTAGAGAGTAGATGTCCTTCGAATACCAGTGAAGGGCGCAAAAGTAAAATATATCCTAACCAAACCCAAATAAACCTAACCCAATCTAATGTAATATACCTCAACGTTACGCGCCGCGGCCACAATTTCTGGCCTCCCAAGAACAAAGCAGAGCACATTAGATCGCAGTAGTGCGCAGAAATTCACCGAATAGCAGTGTATATCGCAAACGTCGAAGCTATACTACCGTAGCCTATCCAAACGTAATAAAACCAAACGTAACCTAACATAAGTGAACGTGCCGACGCCGCAATTACTCGAATCTCCAGAGCCAAGCAGAACACACTAGAGCACAGTAGAGCGCAGAAGGCCACCAAATGGTAGCGAATAGCACATACCTCAAATGTACCCCAACCTTACCTGACCAAATCTGATACAACCAAACGTAGGCTAACTAAACGCAACGAGACGAGTCTACTATTGCTGTCCTCCCAATCGCCAAGCAGATCATACTAAATGAGAGTAGAGCGCAGGAGTCCAAGGAATGGCAATATACAGCATGAAAGTCAAAGCTATACTAACCTAACACAACCTAACGTGACGAGACCACCATTGCTGGCATCACAGAGCCAAGTGTAGCATATTATAGTACAGTAGAGGACAGAAGTCCATTGAACAGCAGTGTATGGCACAAATGCCTGATCTGCCCTCTCCTAACCTAACCAAACGTAACCTAACCAAACGTAACTTGACCCAACTGAACGTGCCGAGAGCACCGCTGCTGGCTTCAGCAGAGCCAAGCAGAAAACTCAAGAGTGCAGTGCAGCGTAGAAATCGAATCCATTGCAGACGATAGCACAAAAGTCAAAGATAACCTAACCAAACCCAAACAAACCTAGCCAAACCAAACGTAACCTGACACGACCTATCGTGTCACGGACACCATTTCTCGCCACCTCAGAGTCGAACAGAGTATAGTAGAGCAATGTGTAGCGCAGAAATCGACCGAATTGCAGTGCATGGCACAGTAGTCATAGTTATCCAATCACGACCGAACCAAGCGTAATATTACCAAACGCAGCCATATCCAGCATAACGTGCCTAGACCACTATTGCTGACCTCACCATCGCCGAGCAGAACATATTAATGTAGAGTAAAGCGCAGAAGTCCAGTGAATGGCAGTGTGTAGCAGAAGAGTAAAGGAAATCCTGAACTAACCCAGACACGCGTAACACAAGCAAACGTAACCTAACTCAACCTATCGTTCCGAGATCTCTTTCGCAGGGCTCTCCATAGCCAAGGAGAACATACTAGAGGGCAGTAGAGGGCAAAAATCCGACGAATAGCATTGTATACCGCAGAAGTCAAAACAATATTGAACGAGCTCATCCCAACCTAGCATATTCAAACGTAACCTAACACAACATATCGTATCACGACCACCATTGCCGGCCACCTCAGAATCGAGCAGAGTATAATAGAGCAATGTCGAGCACAGAAATCCACCGAATAGAAGTGCGAAGCACAAGAGTCAAAGCAATCATCTCCTACCTGACCAAACGTAACACAGGCAAACGTAGCTTAACTGAAACTTACGTGGAGAGACCACATTTACTGTCCTCCCCAGAGCCGAGTAGAATATGGTAGAGCACAGTAGAGCCCAGAAATCAACCTAGCAGTAGCGAATACCTCGAAAGTCAAGGCTATCCAAGCCTACACCAAACTAACGTGTTCGCACCAAACGTAGCGTAACTATACGTAACGTACCGAGAAAACTATAACCGGCCACCTCAGCGCCAGGCAGAGCATACTAGCGCACAGCAGAGCGCAGAAATCCACCGAATGGCAGTGTGCGGCACAAAAGACAAAGCTACCCTCTCCTATCCTAACCTAACCTAACGTAACCAAACGTAACATAACACAACCTGTCGTGCAAAGGCCACTATAGCTAGCCTCCCCAGGGGCAAGCAGAATTTAAAAGGGCAATGCAGAGCGAAGAAATTCAACGAAAAGCAGAGTATATTACAAAAGTCCAAGTCACCGTATCCTAACATAGCAAAACGTAACATAAGCGAACGTAAGCTAATCGAACCTAACGTGCTTAGAACACCATTGCTTTTCTTCCCTTCGCCAAGCAGAGCATATTAGGGAAGAGTAGAGCGCACAAGTCCACAGAATGGAAGCGTATGGCAGAAAATTCAATTCTATCGTTACCTGACCCAAACAAACCGAACATAACCAATCGTAACCCTACTAAAGCCAACGTGCCGAGACCAGGATTGCTGCCATCCAAAGAGCCAAGCAGAACATATTAGAGAAAAGAAGGGCGGAGAAATCCACCGCATAGCAGTGTATAGCACAAAAGTTAAAACTGCGCTCTTCTAACCTAAACATACCTATCAAAACCAGACGTAACATGTCAGAACATAATGTGCCGCGACCGCTATTTCTGGCCTCCACAGAGCAAAGCAGACCATATTAGACAACAGTAGAGCGCAGGAATACGCCAAACATCAGTGTAGAGCTCAAAAGTGAAAGCTGTCGTACCCTAACGTAACCAAGCGCAACTTACCTCAACCTATCGTGCCGCGTCCACCATTGCCGATATCCTCAGAGCCAAGCAAAATATAATAGAGCAGAGCAGAGCGCAAAAATCATTCGCATTGCCGTGTAAAGCACAAAAGCCCAGGATATACTAACATAACCTGACCCAAACAAACACAACCTAACGCAGCCTAATTGAAAATTACGTGACGATACCACTATCGCTGGCCTTCCCAGAGCCAAGCTGAACATGTTAGAGCACGGTAGATTGCAGAAGTCCACCGAATAGCAGGGTATAGTACAAAAGTCAAACCTTTCCTCTCATAACCTAACCAACCACAACATAGCCAAACGTAACACAACTAAACCTAACGTGATGCGAGCACTATTGCTAGCCTCCCCAGAGCCAAGCAGAATATATTAGAGGAGAGTAGAGCGCAGAAGTCCACAGAATGGAAGTGTATGGCAGAATATTTAATTCTATCCAAACCTAACCCAAACAAACATAACATAACCAAACGAGACCTAACTCTAGCCAACGTGCCGAAGCCACTATTACTGGTCACCCCAGAGTCCAGTAGAGTAGACTGCAGCTATGTAGAATGTAGAAATCCACCGAATAGCAGTGCATAGCACAAAAGACAACTGTACCATATCATAACATATCCAAACGTAATATTGACAAACGTAACATAACTTAACCTGACGTGCCGAGACCACTTTCTGTGGCCGCCCTAGGGGCAAGCAGAATATACTAGAGCCCAGCAGAGCGAAGAAATCCGCCGAATAGCTGTGTATGGCTCAAAAGTCGATGCTGCGCTAGACTAACCTAACCAAACATAGCATAACCAAACGTAACCTAACTCCACCTAACGGCCCTATACCACCGTTTCTGCCCTCCCCCCCCCCAGAGGCGAGCAGAGCACACGACGGCAACATAGTGCGCAGAAATCGACCGAATAGCAATGTAGGGCACAAAAGTCAAAGTTATCCCGTCCCAACCGATCGGAACGTAATATAACCAAACGTAACGTTACCTAACGTAACGCACAGAAACCACTATTGCATGCCTACGCAGAGCCATGCATATTATACTAGAGCACAGTAGAACGCAGAAGGCCACCAAGTAGCAGTATATAGCACGAAGGTCAAAGATATCCAAAACAAATTTGTCAAAACCGGACCAAACCAAACGCAGAGCAGCTAAGTCGAACGAGCCGAGACATATATTGCTGGCCTGCAGGGAGTCAAGCAGAACATATTAGAGCACAGTGGAGTGCAGAAATCCACTGAATAGCAGTGTATAGCGTAAAGGTCAAGGATACCCTGTCCTGACGTGACTAGGCATAACAACCGAACGTAATCTAACACAACGTAACGTGCAGAGACCACTATTACTGGCGTCCAGAGCAAGTCAGTTCAAACAATATCACAGCAGGTCACAGAAATCAGCGGCGTTGCAGTATATAGCAGAAAAGTCAATGCTATCTTCTCCTAACCTGACATATCGTAACATAGCCAAATGTAGCATAAATCTAACTGACGTGCCGGGACCATAATTCCTGGCATCGCCAGAGTCAAGCAGAATAAAGTAGAGGAACGCAGAGCGTAGGAATACACCGAATAGCAGTGCATAACACAGAAATCACAGCTACAACCTTCTAACCCGTCCAAACTTAATATAACCAAACGCAAATTTACATACTCTAACGTGCCGGGACCACTATTGCTGGTTTCCCCAGTTCCAAGTAGCATACACTAGAGCACAACAGAGAGCAGAAAACCTCCAAAGAGCAGCGAACAGCACAAGTGTCAGATCTAACCTGGCCTAACCTAACCAAGCGTAATTTACGCCAACGTAAACTAACTCAACCTAACGTGCCGAGACCACCATGGCTGGCTTCCGCAAAGCCAATCAGAATATGCTAGAGAACAGTAGAGCGTAGGGATCGAGCACATTGCGGTGAATAGCTCAAAAGTCGATGATATCCTGACCAAACGTAGCCCAACGTAACCTAACCGAGCGTAACATAACTCAGCATAACGTGCCACGGTCACTAATTCTGGAGACCCCAGAGAAAAGCAGAGCATGATAGAGCATATTAGAGCACAGTAGTCCATATAATATCTGTGTTGGGCAGGAAAGTCAAAGCTGTCATAGCCTAACCCAACTTAACCTAACCTAACCGAACGTAATCTAACTAAACCTAACGTGCCGCTGCCAGTACTGATTGCCTCCAGTGGGTCAAGCAGAGCGTATTAGAATATTGTAGATCGCAGGAATCTATAAAGACGCAGTGTACAGCAAAAAAGTCCAAGTCCTATTTATATATAACATAAACAAACGTATCCTAACTCAAGCTAATACGCCGAGAACACCATTCGTGGCTTGCCCATAGCTAAGCAGGACCAATTAGAGCACAGTAGAGCGCAGATGTCCACCGCACTCCAGTGTACAGCACGGGAGTCAAAGATATCCAAACATAACCCAGAAAGACCCAACCTAACCAAACGTAACCTAACCCAACCTAACGCACCGCGGCCGCTATTACTGGCATCCCAAGAGCAGAGCAGATTATAGTAGGGCAATGTTGATCGCACAAAAGTCCATGCTATCCTATCCTAACTTAATCTAACTTTCCAAGACCACCATTGCCAGAATCTCCCGAGCCAGGCAGAATATACTAGGGCACAGGAGAGCGCAGAAATCCAACGCAATGCAATGTAAAGCACAAAAGTGATAGATATCCTACCCTAACCTGACCAAACCTTACCTGCCCGGACGTAGCCTAACTAAATCCAACGGGCCGAGACCACAATCGCTGGCCTCCCCTGACCCAAGCAAGGCATATCAGAGAAGGGTACAGCGCGGAAGTCCACTGAATAGCAGTGCACAGCGGAAAAGTCAGTGTTATCATCTCCTAACCTGACCAAACGTTACATAACCAAACCTAGACTAAATCAATCTAACGAGCAGGGACAACTATTGCTGGCCTCTCCAGAGTCGAGCAGAGTGCAGTAGAGCAATGTAGAGGGTAGAGATCCTCAGAAAAGCAGTGTACACCGCAAAAGCCAATGCCCCATTGCCAATCCCAACCAAACCAAGCTGAACCAAACGGAACACATCTAAACCTGACGTGCCGACGCCACTATTGATGGCCACCCCAGAGTCGAGCAGGGTATAGTAGAGTAATGTGGATAGCAGAAATCCGCCGAGTAGCAGTTTGCAGCGCAGAAGTCAAAGCTATCCCGGCCTAACATAACCTAGCACTGCATAACCCAGCGTAACTTAACACAGCCTAACGTGCCTAAACCACAACTGCTGACTTCCCAGAGCTAAGCAAAATATAGCAGAGTACAGTAGAGCCGAGGAAGCCGCCGCGCTGCTGCGTAAAGCAAGAAAGCCGAAGATTTTCTAACCTAACCTGGCCTAACCCTACCTAACCCAACTGAGCGTAGAATAGCTAAGCGTAACATGCTGAGACCACTATTGCTGTCTTTCCCGTATCCAAACTGAACATGTTTGGAGCACATAAAGGACAGAAGTCCACCGAATAGCAGCGTATACCACAAAAGTCAATATTATACCCTACAAACCAAACCAATCGTGACATACGCAAGCGTAACATAACAAACACTAAAAGGACCCGCGACTGCTATTGCTGGCCTTCCTAGAGACGGGCAGGGCATAGTAGAGTGCTGAGATACAACGAATGACAACGTATACTTCGAAAGTCAAAGCGATACACACCTATCCCAAACCATCGTAGCTTAACCAACCGTTGCCTCACTAAACCTAACGCTCCCAGACCACTAATGCTGGCCTCCCCAATGCCGAGCGGACCATATAAGTGCACAGCAGAGCGCAGAATTCCACCGAGCAGCAGTGTATAGCACAAAAGCCAAAGAAATCATATCCTACCCTGCACAAACGAAACATAACCAAACGTAGCATAACTAAACCAAACGTGCCGAGACCGTAGTTACTGGCACCCCCTGAGCCGAGCAGATTATAGTAGGGCAATGTAGAGCGTAGGATCCAGCCGAATTGCAGTTTATAGCGCAAAAGTCAAAGCAATCATATCCTAACTCTCTTTAACGTGCCGAGGCACCTATTGCTAGAATCCCCAGAGCTATGCAGAATGTACTAGGGCACAGTAGAGCACAGAGAGCCATCAAATAGCTCCGTATAGCACAAGAGTCAAATGTATCCCAACCGACAGATGCCCAACGTAACCTAACCGAACGTACACCAACTAAACTTAACTAGACGAGACCACAATTGCCGTCATACTCAGAGCCAAGCAGAGGATATTAGAGCACAGTGGATCGCTGAAATACACCTCATATCAGTGTACTCACAAAGGTGAAAGGTATCCTATCCTAACCCAAACGAGCCTAACCTAACCAAACGTGTCATAACTTTACATAATGCGCTGAGGGCACATTTCCTGGAATCTCCAGAGCAAATCAGAGCATATTAGATCGCAGTAGACCGCAGAGATCCACCGAATAGCAGTGCATTGAGCAAAAGTCAAAGTTGTCATAGCCTAACATAACCAAACGTAACCTAACTCCAACTTACCACCCAGCAACACTATTGCTGGCATCGCTAGAGCCAATCAGTATAGACTAGATCACAGTAGATCACAGAAACGCGCGAAGTTGCAGTGTGAAGCACAAAAGTCAAAGACATCCTTACCTAACCTGGCCTAAGCTAGACCATCCAAACGTAGCGTATCCCAGCACAAGATGCCGAGAGCGCTATTGCTGCCTTCCCTAGAGCCAAGCAGATCAAATCACATCACAGTGGAGCGCAGAGGTCCACCGAATAGCAGTGTATGGCACAAAAGTCAAATCTATCCTATCTCAACCAATCGAAAATTAACATAACCAAACGCAACCCACTTACACCTAACGGCACTACAACATATCGCTGACGTCCCCGGTGCCTTGCGGATAATATTAGGGCGGCGCACAGCGCAGAAATCCACCCAATAGCAGTGTATAGCGCAACAGTCAATGCTATCCTCTCCTAACGTAGCCAATCGTAACATAGCCGAACGTAACATAGCTCGACCTAACGCGCTGCGACCACTATTACTGGCCTCCCCAGAGTCTAGCAGAGTGCAGTAGATCTATGTAGAGCGTATACTAGAGCACAGTGAAGCGCAGGAAGCAACCAAATGGCAGCGAATAGCACATGTGTCTAAGTACCACAATCTTACCTGACCAAACCCAACCCAACCAAACGTAGGTCAACTAAACGTAATGAAACAAGTCTACTTTTACCGGCCTCCCAATCGCCAAGCAGATCGTATTAAATCAGAGTAGAGCGCAGGTGTCCAAGGAATGGCAATGTATAGCATAAAAGTCAAAGCTGTACTAACATAACACAGACAAACCTAAGATAACCAAACGTAACATAACTCAGCCTAACGTGCCGAGACCGCCATTGCTGGCATCCCGGAGCCAAGCATAGCATACAATAGCACAATAGATGACAGATATCCATTGAATAGCAGTGTATGGCACAAAAGTCTGATCTATCCACTCCTAACCTAAGCAAACGTAAGATAAGCAAACGTAGCTTAACTGTCCCTTACGTGAAGAGACCACAATTATTGTACTCCCCATAGCCGAGCAGAATATAGCAGAGCACAGTAGGTCGCAGAAATCTACCGAATAACAGCGTACACCACGTAAGTCATTGCCATCCGTACCTACACCAAACTAACTTGTCGTAACCAGACGTAGCGCAACAAAACCTAACGTATGGTTAGCACTATTGCCGCCCCCAGGGCCAGGCAGAGCATACTAGAGCACAGCAGAGCGCAGAAAT
>NW_016909516.1:0-623 GCF_001483705.2 Eufriesea mexicana | reverse complement strand
GAGCACAGTAGAGCGCAGAAATTCACCGAATAGCAGTCTATGCCAAGAAGGCCAAAGATATCCGAACCAAATGCAAACGAACATAACCTAACCAACCGTAACACAACTCAACCGAACGTGCCGAGACCACTATTGCTGGCCTACCCAGAGTCAAGCCGAACGCATTAGTACAGAGTAGGACGCAGAAATCCATATAATATCTGTGTATATCAGAAAAGTCAAAGCTGCCAAAACCTAACCCAAAGATACACAACATAACCAAACATAACATGACTCATACTTACTTGCCGACACCGCCATTTTTGCCCTCCCCAGAGCAATTCAGGGCATACTAGAGCAGAGTAGATCGCAGAAAGCCCCCGAATAGCAGTGTACAGCGCAAAAGTTAAAGCTAACCTGACCAAACGTAGCCTAATCCAGCCTAGAGGAACGAAGCCGGACCCATCATAACGTGCCGAGACCACCCTTGCTGGCCTTGCAAGAGCCAAGCTGAACACGTTAGTGGGAAGTAGGATGCATAAGTCCATAGAATCGCAGTATAGATCGGAATAGTCAGAGTTACCAAAACATAACATGATCAAACGGAGCATAGCTAAACATTGCCTAACTCAACCCATCGAGCC
>NW_016909515.1:0-584 GCF_001483705.2 Eufriesea mexicana | reverse complement strand
CTGGGGAGGCCAGCAATTGAGGTCGCGCGCGAAAGATTTCCCTATGCGGTGTTTGGCTATGTTACGATTGGTAAGCTGAAGATAGCATTGCTATGACTCTATGCTACACACCGCCATTTGGTGGGCTTATGCGCCCTACTTTGCTATAATATGTTCTGGTTGGCTTTTGGGATGCCAACAATGGAGCTTCGGTACGTTAGGTTGAGTTATGTTATGTTTGGCTTGGATAGGTCAGGTTATGTTTGGTCTGGTTAGCTTTGACTTTTATGGTATACCCTGCTTTTCGATCGATATCATCTCTCTGCACTGCTCTGACTCTCCAGATGCCTGCAATAGTGGCCGCGGCAAGCTAGGTTGAGCTAGAGAGCGTTCGGTTAGGTTAGGTTACGTTGCGTTTGGTTAGGATAGCTACGACTTTCTTGTTTTGAACTGTTATTATGTGGAATCGAACGCTCTACTGTACTTTACTATACTATGCTCGAATCTGGAGAGCCCAGCACTATTGGTCTCTGCACGTTACAATGGGTTATGTTACGTCCGGTTATGCTACGATTTGTTAAGTTAGGAGTTGATGGCTTTAACTT
>NW_016909514.1:0-445 GCF_001483705.2 Eufriesea mexicana | reverse complement strand
CGGTGTCCAGCAATGTTTGTCTCATCACGATATGTTGAGTTATACTACTTTTCGATAGGATAGGATATGACAGGTTAGGATGGGACATCTTACTCTTTTGTGCTTTGCACGGCAGTACTGTCGATTTCTGCGCTCTACTGTGCTCCAGTATATCCTGCTTGGATCAGGGGGGCCAGCAATAGTGGTCTCGGCACATTAGTGTTAGTTATGCTACGTTTGGTTATATTACGTTTGGTGAAGTTGGGATACGATAGCTTGGACCTTTGTACTATACATTGCTGTCCGCGGGTGCCTGCGCTCCGCTGTATTCTATTGCATTCTGCTTGGATCTGGGGAGGCCAGCAATAGTGGCCACGGCACGCCAGGTTGATTTATGTTACGTTTGGTTGGGTTAGGTTCGCTTAAAATTGGGTTGGGTAGAATTGAGTCATGCGGTATACCCTGC
>NW_016909513.1:0-760 GCF_001483705.2 Eufriesea mexicana | reverse complement strand
TGCTATACACTGCAATGCGGCGGGTTTCTGCGCTCTACTGTCCTGTAGTTATTCTGCTTGTCACTGTGGAGTCCAGAAATAGAGGTCTAGACACGCTAGTCTTGATTAGGTTACTTATGGTTGTTTTCGATAGGCTGGGTTAGGAAATGGTAGATTCGTCTTTTGTGCTTTACACTGCTTTTCGGCGGATTTCTGAGCTCTGCTGTGCTGTAGTGTGCTCTGCTTGTGTCTGGGGAGGCCTGCGGTAGTGTCTTCGGCACGATAGGTTGAGTTCGGTTACGTTCGGTTTTGTTAGGTTCGGTTAGGATAGGTTAGCCTTGATTTTATCGCTATACAGTGCTATTCTATGGACTTCTGCACTCTCCTCTCCTGTAATATGTCCTGCTTGGCTCCGCGGAGACCAGCAACGCTGTTATCAGCACGCTAGGTTTGGTTGTGTTACGCTTGGTTAGGGTAGGTTCTGAGATGTTTGGTTAGGGTAGCTTAGGCCTACGTGCAATACACAGATGTTTGGCGGATTCCTGCGATCTGCTGTGATCTACTGTATTCTGCTTAGCCCTGCGGAGGCCAGCAATTGTGGTTGCTGCACGTTACGTTGAGCTGGGCTACGTTCTGTTATTTTACGTTTGGTAGGGTTTGGTTCGGATAGCTTTGACTATTCTGCTCTGCCCAGAGATTCTATGGTTTTCTGTGCTCTGCCCTCCTCTAATATGTTCTGTTCGACTCTACGGAGGCCAGCAGTAGTGGTGGCGGCATGTTA
>NW_016909512.1:6446-10463 GCF_001483705.2 Eufriesea mexicana | reverse complement strand
TTGTGAGCTCCCTTTTTGCTAATATAACGAGGGTAGATTCTATTGGCGTGCTATGGCCTTTGCATTTCTATAATATCTGGATGGAAAATTCAATTTTATTCACATTTTCGAATAATACGGTGGTGAGCTCACTCTCTTGCATAAATAAGGAGAAAAGATTCTATTGGCGTGCTATTGCCATTGCAACGCTAATAAAATTCAATTTTATTCACATTTTCGAATAATACGGTGGTGAGCTCACTCTCTTGCATAAATAAGGAGAAAAGATTCTATTGCCGTGCTATTGCCATTGCAACGCTAAAGAATCTGGATGGAAAATTCAATTTTATTGACATTTTCGACTAATATCGTGGTGAGCTGTCTATTTTGCATAAATGAGGAGGGTAGATCCCATTGGCGTGCTGAAGCTATTGCAATGATATTAAATGTGGTTGGAAAATTCAAATTTATTGTCATTTTCGACTTGTATCTTGGTGAGCTAGCTTTCTTGCTCAAATAAGGAGGAAAGATTCTATTGGCGTGCTATAGACATAGCAGACCTATAGAATCTAGCTGGAAAATTCAATTTTATTGACACTTTCGAATAATTTCGTGGTGAGCTGTCTTCCTTGCATAACTAAAGAGGATAGATTCTATTTGCGTGCAGTAGCCATTGCAATGCACTGGAATCTGGCTGGAAAATACAGCTTTATTGACATCTTCGACTAGTATCGTGGTGAGCTAACTTTCTTGCATAGGTAAGGCGGAAAGATACTATTCGTGTGCTATAGGCATTTCAATGCTATAGAATCAGGCAGGAAAATAAAATGTTACTGACATTTCCGACTAATATCGTGGTGAGCTGAATTCTTTGCTTAAGAAAGGAGGAAAAATCCGTTTGGTGTTCTGTAGTCATTGCAATGCTGTAGAATCTGGCTGGAAAGTAAAATTTTATTGACAGTTTCGAATAATAACGTGGTGAGCTATCTTTTTTGCATAAATAAGGAGGAAAGATTCTATTGGCGTGGTATAGCCATTGCATTTCCATAGAATCTTGCTCGAAAATTCAATTTTATTGACATTTTCGACTTATATCGTGGTGAGCTAACTTCCTTGCATAGATAAGCAGGAAAGATCCTTTTGGCGTGCTATAGTCATTGCATTTCTATAGCATCTGGCTTGAAAACACAATTTTATTGACATTTTCGACTAATATTGTTGTGAGCTAACTTTCTTGCATAAATAAGTAGGAAAGAATCCATTTGCTTGCTACAACCATTGCAATGCTATAGAAAATGGTAGGAAAACACAATTTTATTGACATTTTCGACTAATACCATTGTGAGCTAACTTTCTTACATAAATAAGGAGGAAAGGTTCTTTTGGCGTGCTATAGCCATTACGATGGTCTGGAATCTGCATGGAAAATTCAATTTTGCTGACATTTTCGACTAATATCGTGGTGAGCTTCCTTTTTTGCTTAAATAAGGAGGAAAGATACTATTGGCGTGCTATAGCCATTGCAATGCTCCGGACTCTGGCTGGAAAATTCAATTTTATTGACATTTTCGACTAATATCGCGTTGAGCTAACTTCCATGCACAGGTAAGGCGGAAAGATCCCTGTGGCGTGCTACTGCCATTGCAATGCTATAGAATCTGGCTGGAAAATTCAATTTTACTGACACTTTCGACTTATATCGTGGTGAGCTTCCTTTTTTGCTTAAATAAGGAGGAAAGATACTATTGGCGTGCTATAGCCATTGCAATGCTGTAGAATCTGGATGGAAAAATACAATTTTATTGACAGCTATAACTTATATCGTAGCGAGCTCACTTTTTGCTAATATAAAGTGGGTAGATCCTATTGGCGTGCTATAGCCATTGCATTTCTATAGTATCTGGCTGTAAAATGCAATTTTATTGGGACTTTCGACTAATATCGTGGTGAGATATCTTTCTTTCATAAATAAGGAGGAAAGATCCTATTTGCGTGCTATAGCCATTGCAATGCACTGGAATCTGGCTGGAAACTGCAGCTTTATTGATATCTTCGACTAATATTGTGGTGAGCAAACTTTCTTGCATAGGTAAGGAGGAAAGTTTCTATTGGTGTGCTATAGGCATCTCAATGCTATCGAATGTGGCAGGAAAATAAAATGGTACTCACATTTTCGACTAATATCGTGGTGAGTTGAATTCCTTGCTTATGAAAGGAGGAAAAATCCGTTTGGAGTGCTGTAGTCATTGCAATGCTATAGAATCTGGCTGGAAAATACAATTTTATTGACAGCTACAACTAATATCGTAGTGAGCTTCCTTTTTTGCTAAAATAAGGAGGGTTGATTCTATTGGCGTGCTATAGCCAATGCATTTCTATAGTATATGGCAGTAAAATTCAATTTTATTGACATTTTCGAATAATATGGTGGTGAGCTAACTTTCTTGCATAAATAAGTACGAATGATTCTACTGGCGTGCTATAGCTATTGCAATGATATTTAATGTGGTTGGAAAATTCAAATTTATTGTCATCATTGACTAATATCTTGGTGAGCTAGCTTTCTTGCTTAAATAAGGAGGAAAGATTCTATTGGCGTGCTATACACATAGCAATGCTCCGGACTCTGGCAGGAAAATTCAATTTTACTGACATATTCGACTAATATCGCAGTGAGCTACCTTTCTTGCATAAATATGGAGGAAAGGTTCTATTGGCGTACTATAGCCATTGCAATGCTATAGAATCTGGCCGGACAGTTCAATTTTATTTACCGTTTCTACTAATATCGTGGTGAGCTATGTTTCTTGCATAAATAAGGAGGGTAGATGTTATTGGCGCGCTATAGCCATTGTATTTCTATATTATCAGGATGGAAAATTCAATTTTATTCACATTTTCGAATAATATGGTGGTGAGCTCACTTTCTTGCATAAATTAGGAGAAAATATTCTATTGGCGTGCTACTGCCATTGCAACGCTATAGAATCTGGATGGAAAATTCAAGTTTATTGACATTTTCCACTAATATCGTGGTGAGCTAAGTCTATCCCATAAATAAGGTGGAAAGATTCTGTTGCCGTGCTACAGGCATTGCAATGCTATAGAATCTTGCTGGAAAATTCAATTTTATTGAAATTTTCGACTAATATCGTAGTGAGCTACCTTTCTTTCATAAATAAGTAGGAATGATTCTATTGGCGTGCTATTGCCACTGCAATGCTATAGAATCTTCCTGGAAACTTCAATTTTATTGACAGTTTCGAATAATATCGTGGTGAGCTCTCTTTTTTGCATAAATAAGGAGGGTAGATCCCTTTGGCGTGCTGTAGCTATTGCAATGATATTGAATGTGGTTGGAAAATTCAAATTTATTGTCATTTACGACTAATATCTTGGTGAGCTAGCTTTCTTGCTCAAATAAGGAGGAAAGATTCTATTGCCGTGCTATAGACATAGCAAATCTATTCACTGCAATGCTATAGAATCTACCTGGAAAGTTCAATTTTATTGACATTTTCGAATAATATCGTGGTGAGCTACCTTTTTTGCATAAAGAAGGAGGGTAGATACCTTTGGGGTGCTATTGCCATTGCTATGCTATAGAATCTGGAAGGTAAATTCAATTTTATTGACATTTTCGACTAATATCGTGGTGAGCTTCCATTGTTGCTAAAATAAGGAGGGTGGAGGCTACTGGCGTGCTATTGCCATTGCATTTCAATAGTATCTGGCAGTAAAATTCAATTTTATTGACATTTTCGACTAATATCGTGGTGAGATATCTTTCTCTCATAAATACGGATGAAAGGTACTATTTGCGTGCTATAGCCATTGCAATGCACTGGAATCTAGCTGGAAAATGCAGCTTTATTGACATCTTCGACTAATATCGTGGTGAGCTAACTTTCTTGCATAGGTAAGGCAGAAAGTTTCTATTGGTGTGCTATAGTCATCTCCATGCTATAGAATCTGGCAGGAAAATAAAATGTTACTGACATTTTCGACTAATATCGTGGTGAGCTGAATTCCTTGCTT
>NW_016909512.1:0-1360 GCF_001483705.2 Eufriesea mexicana | reverse complement strand
TTATTGACATTTTCGACTAATATCGTGGTGAGCTTCCATTGTTGCTAAAATAAGGAGGGTTGAGTCTATTGGCGTGCTATAGCCATTGCATTTCTATAGTATCTGGCAGTAAAATTCAATTTTATTGACATTTTCGAATAATATGGTTGTGAGCAAACTTTCTTGCATAAATAAGTAGAAAAGATTCTACTGGCGTGCTATAGCTATTGCAATGATATTGAATGTGGTCGGAAAAATCAAATTTATTGTCATTTTTGACTAATATCTTGGTGAGCTAGCTATCTTGCTTAAATAAGGAGGAAAGATTCTATTGGCGTGCTATAGACATAGCAGAGCTATAGAATCTGGCTGGAAAATTCAATTTTACTGACATTTTCGACTAATATCGTAGTGAGCTACCTTTCTTGCATAAATAAGGAGGAAAGATTCTATTGGCGTGCTATAGCCACTGCAATGCTATAGAATCTGCCTGGAAAGTAAAATTTTATTGACAGTTTCGAATAATAACGTGGTGAGCTATCTTTTTTGCATAAATAAGGAGGAAAGATTCTATTGGCGCGGTATAGCCATTGCATTTCCATAGTATCTTGCGGAAAAATTCAATTGTACTGACACTTTCGACTAATATCGCGGTGAGTTATCTTTCTTGCATAACTATGGAGGAAAGATTCTATTTGCGTGCTATAGCCATTGCAATGCACTGGAATCTGGCTGGAAAATACAGCTTTATTGACATATTCGACTAGTATCGTGGTGAGCTGACTTTCTTGCATAGGTAAGGCGGAAAGATACTACTGGTGTGCTATAGGCATTTCAATGCTATAGAATCTGGCTGGAAAATAAAATGTTACTGACATTTTCGAGTAATATCGTGGTGAGCCGACTTCCTTGCATAAGAAAGGAGGGAACATACGTTCGGAGTGCTGTAGCCATTCGAATGCTGTAGAATCTGGTTGGAAAAATACAATTTTATTGACAGCTATAACTAATATCCTAGTGAGCTCCTTTTTTGCTAATATAAGGTGGGTAGATCCTATTGGCGTGCAATAGCCATTGCATTTCTATAGTATCTGGCTGTAAAATGCAATTTTATTGACACTTTCGACTAATATCGTGGTGAGCTAACTTTCTTGCATAGGTAAGGCGGAAAGTTTTTATTGGTGTGCTATAGGCATCTCAATGCTGTAGAATCTGGCTGGAAAATGCAGCTTTATTGACATCTTCGACTAATATCGTGGTGAGCTAACTTTCTTGCATAGGTAAGGCGGAAAGTTTTTATTGGTGTGCTATAGGCATCTCAATGCTGTAGAATCTGGCTGGAAAATAAAATGTTACTGACATTTTCGAGTAATATCGTGGT
>NW_016909511.1:0-211 GCF_001483705.2 Eufriesea mexicana | reverse complement strand
GACTTCTGCGCCCTATTGCCCTGTAGTAATATCTGCTCGACTCTGTGGAGGCCAGCAATAGCGAGCGGTGTACGTTTGGTTGCGTTATGTTACGTTTGGCCATGCTAAGATTAGACACATTAGGATAGGATAGTGTCGACTTTTGTACTGTGCACTCCTATTCGGTGGTCTTCTGCGCTCCAGTGTACTCTAGTATGTTCTGCTTGGCTCG
>NW_016909510.1:326-2062 GCF_001483705.2 Eufriesea mexicana | reverse complement strand
CTATTCTCTTACCCTAACCAAACATAACATAGCCGTACGTAGCATAACTCAACCTAGCGTGCCTAGATCACTACTTCTGGCCTCCGCAGAGACTAGCAGAATATACAGAGAACAGTAGAGCATTGAAATCCGCCGCATTGCAGTGTAAAGCACGGAAGTGAAACATATTCAGGGCTAACTGGAACAAACATAGCCTAAGGGAACGTAGCCTAACTGAGACAAACCTGCCGTGAGAACTGCTGCTGGCCACTCCAGAGTCCATCAGAGCATATAATAGCACCCTGGACCGCAGAATTCGACCGAACAGGAGTGTATAGCACAAATGTCACATATATCCTAAAATTACCTGACATAGCCCAACATAACCAAACGTAGAAAAGCTAAGCTCAACTATACGAGGCCACTATTGCTGGCCTCCACACATTCAAGCAGGACATATTAGGGGATTGAAAGAGCAGAAATCCATAGAATCGCATCGTACAGCAGAAAAGTCAAAGATTTCCAAACCTAACCAAGGAAAATACAACCTGACCGAACGAAGCATAACTCAATATAACGAGCCGCGACCACTATGTCTGGATGCCCCAGGGCCAAGCAGAATATATCAGATCACAGTGGAGCGCAGAAATCCTTCAAATACCAGTGTATAGCACAAAAGTCAAAGCCACCCTGTCCTAACCTAGCAAAACGTGATATATCCAAACGTAACCTAAATCTACCTGACGTGCAGCAACAGCGACTGCTGGCCTTCCCAGGGACGAGCAGAGTATAGTAGAGCAGAGTAGGACGCAGATATCCGCCTAACATGTGCCTTTGCCGAGATAGTCGTAGCTACACGGACCTAACCTAAGCAAACGTAACCTGACCAAACTTAACCTACCTCAACCTAACGTGATGAGTCCACTATTTCTGTCCTTCCTAGAACCAAGCGGAGCATACTAGAGCACGGTAGAGCGCAGATATCCACCGAATAACAGTGCATAACAGAAAAGTCATATCGATCCTGTCCCTACATAACCAAACGTAACATAACCAAACGTTGCATAGCACAAACTAACGACCCAAGACCGCTATTTCTGGCCTCCACAGAGCCTACCAGAATATACTAGAGAGCAGTAAAGCGCAGAAAATGATCGCATTGCAGTGAATGGCACAAAAGCCAAAGATATCCCGACCAAACCTGACCTAACCTAACTTCACCGGACGAAGCATAACTCAACCTTACGTGCCGGGACCACTATTGCAGCCATCACCAGAATCTAGCGGAATGTGGTAGAGCACCGTGGAGCACAGAAGTCCATAGGTTTTCCGTCTTGAGCACAAAAGTCAAAGATATCCTCACCCAACCCAACTTAACCTAACCAAACCGAACGTAATTTAACACAAACAAACATGCAGCGACCGGTATTTCTGGCCACCACAGAGTCATGCAGAGCATACTAGACGAGAGCAAATCGTCGAAATCCATACAATCGCAATGTATAGCGAAAAGACGAAGCTGTCCGAACGTAACCTAAGCGAACGTAACATAACGAAAAATATTCGATCTCAACCAAACGTCCCGAGACCACTATTGCTGGCAACCCCAGAGACATGCAGAACATATTAGGGCACAGTAGGGCGCAGAAATACACCGAAAAGCAGTGTGTAGCACAAAAGTCTGAGCAATCCTATACCAACGCGACCAAACGTTGCATAACCACACGTAACATATCTCAACCTGACGTGCCACGACC
>NW_016909510.1:0-305 GCF_001483705.2 Eufriesea mexicana | reverse complement strand
GATAGCCAAGCTGGTGTTGATAGAGCACTGTGGAGCGCAGGAATCCGCAGAATAGCTGTGTGTAGCATAAAAGCCAAAGATCACCTAACATATCTCGACATAACCTGATATAAGGAAACGTAACATGTCTCAAACTAACGTGAAACGACCACTATTGCTGGCCTCCCAGAGCCATGCAGAGCATAATAGAGGAGAGTAGATCGCGGAAACCTATGGAATCGCAGTCTATTGGAGAATAGTCCAAGGTATTCCAACATAGTCACAGCTATGGTAACCTAACCAAACGTAGCCTATCTCAACATAAT
>NW_016909509.1:142226-145259 GCF_001483705.2 Eufriesea mexicana | reverse complement strand
CCTCTGGCAGATCATGGGCATCTGGCCTTGTACCGTGCTAAGTGCTGCAGTTGCGAGTAGGAGGCACGAAATGCCCTTCATCTTTGCGCTAGGGTGATCTTTTGTTTGTTTTTCTCCTAGATCTCCCTTTCTCCATTCCTTAATCGTTATTGCTAGTTTTCAATAGGTACCACCCTCATCTCCATCTCCTGCATTTCCTTCGTCAGAGGGCAAGACTACGTACGGAGGCGGTAAGTAGCTCATCGTCCTTTGATAGAGGATGGCCTGTATTATCTTCTGTAGCATGCATAGTATGCATCGACTCCCCTGAGCTGTCTGGTAATAGAGATATTCGTGATCCGTAAGGCAAGATTGCTAAGGTAGTTGAGTTAATAACCTTCCTCTGGTGTGACAACTTCTTCTGCCTCGTACTGAAGGATTCTCTTTCCTGTTAGTTCCCACTTAGCTGCTCCGGTGGCTCTTTCTAGATCAACCTTAAATAAATTCATTGAGCAGATTGACTTAAAATTAAATTCGATAAGATATGTTTTTGTTAAACAGGTGAATATAAATAATAATTTTCTTTTTTTTGCCGAGTCCCTTTAATATATATATATAATTTAATTTTAATATATCTTATAAATTAATTAGCATTTTAATCATTAAAAATAATTAATTATTTTTAATCTTTTTTATATTTTTAAATTTTTAATATTTAAAAACTAATTCTTAAATTATTAAATATTTTTTATTAAAAATTATTTCTAAACTAATAAAAATTCAAATTTACGATTTAAGATAATAAATTAAATTTACAGTTTATCCCGTAAATTCTTTATATAAAATTTTTTATTTTATTAAAGCTTAAAATAGAAATAAATTATATATAAATTAAATTTATTTATAAAAAACTAGATATCAATAAATTCGAATAACATTTAATTTCTAAATATAAATTTATAACTTTACATAACAAAAAAATTATTTATATTTAGCTCTTTTATTTTCGAGATAATTGAAATTTTTAAATTAAATTAATTAACCCTGATACAGAAGATATGAACATAATTTTACTTATTTATATTTAAAAATTTTCATTTTCGTTACATAAATTAAATTTAAATTAAATTAATTTAAAATTTAGCTAAAACTTTCTTTAATTATTAACATTTTAAATCAAATATATAATTATATAAAATATATGTAATTAATATATTAATATAAAATTATATTAATTTACATATATATATTAATATATCAATATATTTGAATTATAATTCAACTAAAAGAAACATGTCTTGAAAAATCTTTTATTATTTTTTTTAGATTTCATATATGAGGTATTGCGAGTTTTAAAGACTCAAGCAAAGGAAATAGTATTCAGAGAAAAATAGATAAAAAGAAATAGTAATAGTATTTATGCTTGCAGTCCAGTCATAGCGAGTGGAAAGTCGTGTGTTTGAGAGTCGAGTCCAAGAATTGTGGCAAAGATTGTATAATATTTTAGTTTCAATAAATCTGCTTGCTATTAAGAAAGAGTCTCTTTATTAAACGAACAGATCTCTGCCTGCAGAGGATTTATCTACCATTAATCCTACATGTTACTATCGCGTTCTGCGTGTGCTAATAATATTGCGACTCGCTGTACTTAATGCGCGAAGCATGTATGTGGTGCTCATTCCATTCAGAGTAGTACCTATTTATTTGTTTATTATAAATAAATAATACTTATTTATTTACTTATTATAAATAAATAATATTTATTTATTTATTATAAACAAATGATACTTATTTATTTATTATTTAAACTCTAAAGTATCAGACGCGATTAATATATATATATATAGATATAGATATATCAATATATTTGAATTATAATTCAACTAAAAGAAACATGTCTTGAAAAATCTTTTATTATTTTTTTTAGATTTCATATATGAGGTATTGCGAGTTTTAAAGACTCAAGCAAAGGAAATAGTATTCAGAGAAAAATAGATAAAAAGAAATAGTAATAGTATTTATGCTTGCAGTCCAGTCATAGCGAGTGGAAAGTCGTGTGTTTGAGAGTCGAGTCCAAGAATTGTGGCAAAGATTGTATAATATTTTAGTTTCAATAAATCTGCTTGCTATTAAGAAAGAGTCTCTTTATTAAACGAACAGATCTCTGCCTGCAGAGGATTTATCTACCATTAATCCTACATGTTACTATCGCGTTCTGCGTGTGCTAATAATATTGCGACTCGCTGTACTTAATGCGCGAAGCATGTATGTGGTGCTCATTCCATTCAGAGTAGTACCTATTTATTTGTTTATTATAAATAAATAATACTTATTTATTTACTTATTATAAATAAATAATATTTATTTATTTATTATAAACAAATGATACTTATTTATTTATTATTTAAACTCTAAAGTATCAGACGCGATTAATAATACAGAAAATAATCCAAAAGCATTAGGAGGACGGTTACTCCTGATCAACCATATCATACAGAACCCATTTTCTCAACCTGCAATTTCTCTGATGCTAAGATATAGCATATACAAAAATATTAGCAACGATTTTACTACTGCTATTGTCGAGGAAAATGCTTTACGCTTGACTTCTAAAGGTAACTTGCTCAAGTGTAAGCTTTGCGCTGGTACAAACAACAATACCAAAGAACTGAGATAGATACAGATCCAATTCTCCTAATCGAAGTCGCAATAATTTTGGACCCGTTAATTTCAATCAAATCCCTGCTACATCAACAAATTTACAAATACGACCAAATTCTTTCGATCCCAATCAAAATACGCAATTCCAAAGCATGCAATGGAACGGTAATAATACAGTAGGATGCTATGCCAGGGAAAGAAATCGCGAATCGACCAATAGCGATTCGGGATTCTACTTTAGAGAAACAAATTGTGAACTGGTCAATAATATGTACGTAGTATTAATCTAGAAGCAAATCGAACATCAACCGATACTGTTGTGAAAGGCTATTTTTAGAAGCAAAGCTAAGTTACGCAGTATTTACGGGAAGGTGAAACGTAGGTCAACGGAAT
>NW_016909509.1:68428-142209 GCF_001483705.2 Eufriesea mexicana | reverse complement strand
AGGGGGGGGGGCACAAAAAACGGACTCGCCAAGCCGCGGGGAGAGTGCTGAGTGAAAAAGTCTTGAAGAATCCTCCTCTACATACATTGCGACTGGGACAGGCATGATGGAGGAAAACGAATAACAGTGTGTTTTTCCTGTGTTATAGTTACGCGCAGACTCGATATTCCTTCCATAAAAGGAGAAACAAATACACATTATTATTGTAAGTTGAAGACAAAATACTATAGCTGTAAATTATCAACAGCAGGACTTTCAATTCGTTCTTAAACCTGCATGCCTCACGAATTCCATAGAACGAGCAACGATAGAATTCAACAATTTCTGAATGTAATAATTACCAAAATCTTATTAGCCTTGTATAATTTGAAGCACGTACACTTTCAACAACAAAAATTCTAATTCCGATGATGAAATCTTGGAATTCCTGCTTGATATCGGCGTTTCGGAATTTTTGATCAAGGCTAGTGGTATAAAATTTCCGAAAATTAATAACAACACTTCATTAATACTAAAAGGAGTATTTCCAAGTGCATCGAAAAACGCAATGAAACAGAAATTGAACTTCAAATTCATTCTAAACCAATTGCAGTTAAATTGGAAATATACTGCGGCGACCCGCGCACAAGTGCGCCAACAGATACAGATAATCGTATAGTAGTACCAATAAAATTACCTTTACGTTTATTAGTTTCATCAACTGATGTTATTCATTCTTGAGCTATTCCTTCTTTAGGAATTAAGATTGATGCAATTCCTGGTCGTATAAATCAATCTAATTTATTTTGTTCACGTCCTGGTTTATATTTTGGTGAATGTTCAGAAATCTGTGGTATAAATCATAGTTTTATACCTATTACTTTGGAAAGAACATCAATAAAATATTTTATAAATTGAATTAATAGTAAAATTTAATTAGAAATTAGTTAAATTTTATAACATTAAATTGTCAATTTAAAATTAATATTAATATATTATTTCTTTATTCTTCATTAAATGTCTTAAGTTAAAAGAATTGATTTTTTAAATCAAATATATTATTAAATACTATTTTAATGAAAAATTAATTCCACAAATAATAACAATTAAATGAACATTAACTTCTTTTATGTGTTTATTAAATTTGATATATATATTAATTAATTTAAATTATATATTAATTAATTTAAATTTAAATAAAATTATTATAATGAAAAAGAATGAAAATTAATTTTTTAAATTTATTTGAAATATTTGATCCAATATCTAATTTAAATTATTTTTCAAATTGATATTTTATATTTTTACCTGTTAGTTTATGTCTAAAAATATATTGATTAATTTCAAATAAATATAATATATTTTGTTTAAAATTTTTAAATTTTGTATTTAAAGAATTTAAAATAATTTACAAATCAAATTGAAATATTATTATTTTTTTAAGTTTATTAATTTATATTTTTTATTAAATTTTTTAAGTTTAATTCCATATATTTTTACATCCACTAGACATTTAATTTTTAATTTGTCAATATCTTTAACTTTAATTATTTATATTTTAATGAAAAATTATAAAAAATTTTTTATTCATTTAGTTCCTTTAAATTCACCTTATTATTTAATAAATTTTATAGTTATTATTGAATTAATTAGAAATTTTATTCGACCAATTACATTATTAATTCGATTATGTGCAAATTTAATGTCTGATCATTTAATTTTAACATTATTAAGAATTTCTATAATACATTTTTTAAAATTATTTATTATTTCCTTTTTTATTCAAAATATTTTAATAATTTTAGAAATTTTTATATCATTTATTCAAGCATATGTATTTTCTATATTAATAACTTTATATTATTCAGAATATTAAAATAAATGAAAATGAAAAGTTGAAAATTTAAAATTTTACGAGAAGAACGAAAAGCGTGAAATTGAATAATAAGATGATATAAGAATTTACAAAAAGTCAAATGAGCGAAAGAAATAACAATGATTGTACAATTTTAAAACAAATTTTAAGAGGGGTCATTTGACCCCTCTTAGTACGTTTAGTGTTGATAGAGAAGACTTAGCGAAAAACTTCAAACCATTGCAGACTCCTATAAGGATCTCGGCGGCAAAAACTAACATTCATAATGGTAACAAAAAGAGGCATGTTTAATACGGTCACTAATATGGACATCACCGGAGAACTTCAAGACGTCCTGTATTCACCAGATGTCTCGTACAATTTATTGTCTGTGTCAAAAATGCAAAACATGGGCACAACGTTAATTTTTGACCAGGGGGGGGAGGGGGTAAGAATCCTGAAAGACGGTAAGGTCATGATAAGGGGTAAGTCTGTAAATAATTTAATTACTATAGAGTTTCAAGTGGAACAGGTAAGAGTGAACTCAGTTATTCAAACTGATAATTATTCTAACGATAGTTTTGAATTATACCATGAACGCTTGGGGCATATCGGAAAACATAAATTTCTGCAATTAAGAAATAATGAAATGATTAGCGATGTAGAATTGGTTAACAAAATAGTTGCAAATAATAACTTATGCGAAGCTTGTATAAAAGGAAAACCAGCCAGTCTGCCACTTGAAAAGAACAAAAATAAGGATCGCGTAAAAAGACCTTTGTTAATACATCACTCAGGCGTATGCGGTCCAATCACTCCTTCTACGATAGACAATAAAAATTACTTTGCAACATTTGTCAATGAGTACACTCATTATTGTGTAACGTACATAATGGTACATAAATCTGAGCTTTTTAGAGCTTTTAAGGATTATGTTCCAAAGGCTGAAGCTCATTTTAATTTAAAATTGGTGAATTTATACTGTGATAACGGTAGAGAATATTTGTCAAATAAGATGAAAGACTATTGTAGCGGAAGGATAAGGAGATAGGATTAGTGGTCCAGAAGACTTTCTTCGTCAAAGGTTTTTATTTTACTGCCGGCCGTTCGGCTCGAGAAGATTTGACACGCCTCAACCGATCGTCTCGTCATCGAGGAGTTCAAGTGTTTTAGACGTAAACAGTCGGAGACGCTGCTTGTCGCATGACTGTTTACGCCGTCTATTCTAACGTCGCTTACACTATTGTATTGAAAAGGGCATTAGTTATCGTTTAACCGTTCCACGAACCCCATAGTTAAATGGTGTAGCAGAGAGAATGAATCGAACGTTCGCAGAAACGGCTCGTGCAATGATCACTGGTGCGAGATTAGATAAAGTTTTCTGAGGTGTAATTAATAGAACTCCAACGAGAGGCTTGAAAGAAAATAAAACACTTTGTGAATTGTGGCATGGTAAAAAGCCGCGAGTAAAGTACTTCAGAATTTTTGGTCCTACGGTATATGAACATAATAAAATCAGCAAATCAAAATTTGCCGATAAATCGTGGTCAGGAATTCTGGTAGGATATGAAACAAACGGGTATAAAGTGTGAAATGTGGAGAAGGAAAAGTATACAGTTATTAGGACAATATGAATATCGAAAGTAAACACAGTAATAAAAGATTACAATTAAAACTTAGGAGGAGTAATAGTATTAAAAAGCGACTCCATATTTCATATGGCGAAGAAAGCATGCAAGCAGATTATTTAATGTGTGCACAGTCGATAGTAAGTAATACTCCTGCATCGTGTCAGGAGATTGATAGTAGAGATGACAGAGATCAATGGAAATCAGCTATCAAAGATGAAATTGATTCTCTATTGATAAATAAAACTTGGACTTTAGTACCGAGACCCAAGGATAAGAATATCGTAGGTTGTAAATGGGTGTTTACGATTAAAATTGACGAGATTGGTAACCCATTGAAGTATAAGGCACGTTTGGTTGCAAGGGGTTTTAGCCAACAATATTTAGCAGATTATAATGAAACCTTTGCTCCAGTTGCCAGAATTTCAAGTTTTAGATTTATTATTGCTTTTGCAAATCAGTTTGATTTGTTGATCCATCAAATGGATGTTAAAACAGCCTTCTTAGACGGTAGGTTAAAGAAGGAAATTTATATGGAGGTACCTGAGGGAATTAGAAGCGATAAAAATCAAGTTTGCAAATTAAATAAGGCCTTGTATGGATTGAAACAAACAGCACGATGCTGGTTTGAATAATTCGATAAGGCTCTTAAGGAAAAGGGTTTTGCAAATTCTCCAGTTGACCGCTGTATTTATATTTTAGACAGAAAAGATATTTCTAAAAATATTTATGCTCTTTTGTATGTTGTTGATCTGGTTATTGTTACAGCCAGTATCGGAACCATAATTAGTTTCAAACACTATTTAATGAATAGATTTTCATTGGTAGATTTGGAGGAAATTAAATTGTTTCTTGGATTACGAATTGAAGGAACTAGAGACAAAATAACCAAATCAAAGTGTATATATTAGAAAGGTTTTAAGAAAATTTAATATGGATAATTGCAATCCGATTAATGCTCCTTTGGAAACTAAACTTGATTTCAAAGCTCTAAACTCAGATGAAATATACAATGCAGCCTGTCGAAGTGTTATTGGATGTTTAATGCACATAATGGTATGTACGCATCTTGATTTATGTGTCGCGGTTAATATATTAAGTAGGTATAATCGTAAAGAAAATAGGGAGGTATGGAATTGTCTCAAAGGAGTTTTGAGATATTTGCAGGGTTCTATAGACATTGAATTAACATACACTAGAGGTAAATACGATAACATTTTGACAGGCTATGTTGACTCTGATTGGGGAGGTATTGATACCTCTGATAGAAAAAGTACAACCGGATACATATTTAAATTATTTGAACAGTGTAGAATCAGTTGGAATACGAAAAAGCAATTGTCCGTGGCAGTTTCATCAACTGAAGCTGAATATATGACATTATTTAAAGGAGTGAAGGAGGAGGCATTGTGGCTGAAATCTTTAGCAACCAGCATTATAATAAATATGTCTGAACCTATTACAATTTACGAAGATAATAATGGTTGTATAAGTATTGCAAATAATCGATATGAAATATCGATATAAAATATCGATATAAAATATCGCTTCACAAGAGAATAAGTAGAGAATAAAGTGATGACTTTAAAAAAATATCCCTACAGGTAAACAACTGGCGGATGCGATGACTGAACCACTTCCGGGGCAGAAGTTCGTGGAGATGAGAGTCGCAATGAACATAAAATAATTAGTTTTTCTTTATTTGATGTTTTATAGTTTATTGTACCACTTGTATATAATTTGTTTTTATTATTGGCACAATAAACGCTCGTTAAAAAAAAAATTGCAGAACACACTGGTTCTCGTCCGATCACTGATGTTAAGCTGCATTGGGCGCGGATAGTACAGATGGGTGCAGCTTGGGAACTCCGCGTGTTGTTAACATCACACTCTTTTTTCTTCTTTTCTCTTTCTTTTCCAATTTCTCATATTCAATTATCTACCTATATTCATGTTACATTTGCCGAATCACGCAATTTTAGCGAATTACTTCCTAAATTTCCTTATTACATTTGTTAAGCCTTGGGATGTCGTCCCGGTATTTCGTTCGGTCCTTTGTTTAGAATAGACCGTGTGAAGGCTCTGAAAGTTCTCAAGTACCATTGATGAGGCCCTAGGACCGCAATGTCCCAAGTAGAAGGTTGTTTATATCCTTACTGTCAGCGCCCTTTGATTTCTTTAGCACCTAAGCCACCTCTTAGGTAATCCGCAACAAATAACTATACATCATCCTTCAAGAAGACAAGCACAGTTATCTAGATTATTTAAACAACCACCACCACCGAAGGACGCTGAAGTTAACATACACCCCTAACATCATAGCAACCAATCAGCAGAGAGGCCAGGATTATATAACCACCGAGAGAGTCAGTACCAGTCAGTCAGTCAATAACATTCGAAGAGTTCAGAAGAGTTATCCGGAACAACTACATAAAATACAGTTCACTACAGACACAACGTTCCTCAAGAAATTTGGTTCGTCATTAACCGTCGCCAATTGAGGACGACCTATTGACGATATACAGTAGGATATCAAAAGATCTGCGTGGAAGGAGACTGGATCCGAAAGAACAAGAAGGATTTTTAAAGGGACCAGGAAATAAGGGAAGACGAAAAAAGAAACATGTAAAATGTATAGTATGGAATATAGCAGGAATAAAAGGAAAGCCGATAGAGGTATGGGAAGACCTATCACAATACGATGTAGTAGGTTTAGTAGAAACATGGATAGAGGAAAGAGAATGGATGAAAGAGGATACTACTGAAAGGATTTAACTGGCACTGTCAACCAGCCTGTAGAAGAGACAAGAAGGGGAGAGCAAGTGGAGGCATAATCACGGGAATAAAAGAGAAATGGAAAGAAACAGACGAAACAATAGAGATCCCCGGTATGGTAGAAAGGAAAATTAAGATAGGACAGGAAGAATGGATTTTTAAATTAGTATATAGGAAGCCGGGATCAGATGAAGTGAACAATTACTTGCAACGATTGGGAGAAGACCCAGGATGTGACACAAATTTGGTTGTAATCGGTGACTTCGATGCAAGGATAGGAAGAAAGGGAGAAAGAGTGGAATGGGATGGGAACTTATGTGAAAGGAAATCGAAAGATGATATTATAAATGAAGATGGTAAGGAACTATGGAAAGTGGTGAAGGAGAACGGATGGCACATACTGAATGGAAACACACCACGGGATGAAGAAGGCGAGTTTACATTCATCGGAGGCAGAGGAGCCACGATAATCGACTATGCCTTCACGAACACCCAAGCATGGAATAAAATCAAAGACTTCGAAATAGGAAATAGAACGGAATCCGACCATCTACCACTTACAATAAAGCTATGGCACAGCGAAGAGCCAGCAAAAGAAAGGGTGAAGGAGAGGAGGAGAATCACAATGTCGAATACGGAAGCAATAGAACAATATGGAAGGAGGACAGAAAAAGTGAAGCTAGAGAAAAATGGAATACATGAAATGTGGGAGGAACTGAGGAAAGCGGTAGATAGTTGCATGACGAAGAAGGAAGTGCGGAAACAGAGGAGAAGGAATGATTTAACATGGTTTAATCTAGAATGTATAAGAAGTAAAAGAAAGATTAATAGAATGTATAAAAGGTTCAGAGCACGGAAAACAAACAGAGAAAGCTATATAAGAAGTAGAGAGTGCCATAGAGAATTATGCAAAAAGAAAAGGTTAGAGGTAGTGGAAAAATTAACGGCAGAAGTAAAGGCAATAAGATCGGACACGGAAGCATGGGAAATAATAAACAAGTACAGGAAAAAAGGGATAAGGATAGGGAACGATATACCAATAGGATGATGGAAAACACATTTTATAGACTTGCTAGGTGGCTCGGAACAAAGAAAAACTGCAATGAGAAAGAGACACGTCGAAAAGGATACAGAATAGGAACTAGCAGTGGAAGAAATAGTCGAGCAAATACAAAACCTAAGAACACAGAAAGCCACAGGTGAAGATCAGATCCCAAACGAAGCATGGATATATAGTACGGGAATAGTTAGAGAGAAATTAATAGAGATACTACAAAAAATTTGGAAAGGAGAAGGCATTCCAAGGGGCTGGGAAAAAGGAATAATATATCCGCTATATAAAAAAGAAGACACGGAGGTAACTTCGAATTACAGAGGAATTACGCTACTGAATTCGGGTTACAAAATCTATGCCGCAATTCTAAACAAAAGACTGACGGACGAAATTGAGAGTAAGGGAATGCTCCCAGAAATACAAACTGGCTTCAGAAAAAACAGAAGCGCAATAGATAACATATATATCCTCCAGCACATCGTAGAAAAGGAGAGATTAAAAAAAGGCGGCGAAATATACACCTTCTTGTTGGACCTCAAGGCAGCATTCGATTCAGTAAATAGGGAAAGGCTGTGGCACGACAGGAAAAAAGAGGAGTAAGAAAAGGATTGATGGAAAGAATAGTGGAGGTATACGAGGAAGTAAGAGTGGTGGTATACGCAGAAGGAGGTATCAGTAAAGAGTTTTGGCTAACGGAAGGCGTACGGCAAGGTTGCTCTCTGAGCCCAATGTTGTTTGTCATATATACAGCGGATATGGAGGACCAACTGAGGAAAGTGTGCATTGGAGGTGTGGAAATAGGAGGCAAGAGGATATGGAGTTTAGCCTATGCGGACGACGAAATGTTAGTAGTAAAAAGCGAGGAGGCCCTAAAGGAGATGATGAAGGTAGCGAAACGCTACCTAGACGAAAAGAAATTAATATTGAGCTGCGAAAAATCGAAGGTAATGGTATTTAAGGAAGGCAGAGGAAGGAAAAAGGAAAGAAAATGGTGCTGGGGAAACAAAGAAATCGAAGAAGTAGATAAATTTACATACTTAGGCTATACCCTCAACAAAAACGGAAATAATAACGATCATATAAGCAATCTCACCAGAAAAGGCATGCTAGCGGCAAGACAAGTATGGGGACTAGGCGAAAGATTATTTAGGGATGGTTTTAGGAAGCGAATCTGGATATATATGATAAGCTAGTCGCAAGTGTAATGAGTTACGGGATAGAGATAAGGGGCTGGAAACAATAGGAAGAGGTGGAAGAAATCCAAACCAAATATATAAAGTGGTGCCTTGGACTGGATAGATGGACGCCAAACTACATAATAAGAAAGGAAACATTACGAAACAAAGTACACACTAATACAATAATCAGAGCGGCAAGATTCGAGGAAAAGATCGAAACAGAAGTCAAAAAAGTGCTATTAAAAAAGTGTATGGAAGAAGTAACAAAAGGTCAAATAAAAACAGGGTGGGTAAAACAAAGGATGAAGCGTATTAATGATTTTGGGTTCAGTCAAGAAGGATTGGAAGAGTTAAAGAGGAGAGGAGCAAAGGTAAGTGACACACTAAAGGAAAGAAGAATTGAAATAGATAGACAAATCCTGCACGAGAAAATCCAACAATCAAGATATAACAAGAGGTATAAAGAAATAGAACCCCATATACAATTACCAGCATGTCTACAAATTGAAGAAAAAAAGACGGTGCAAAAAATAAAAGCGAAGGTCAGATGTGGAAACATGAAAGATGACAACAAATATTGGGAAACTGAGGAGAGGAGGAAATGCATACTATGCAAAGAAAAGGCTGGTACATTATGTCACATGGTTAGAGAATGCAAAGGATCAAACAGAGTATGCTTCAGCATACAAAAAATAACATCAGAGGAATACACAGTGGAGATTATAGAATGGTGTAAAGTATTAGACCGGAAAAGAAAAGAAAAAAGCTTAATAACTGAATAACATTATATGAAGTAACGATACTAAGAAAGTGCAATAAGAGGATAAAAAGGAAAGAACGAATGTATATAGGAAGAAGAATGCATGTATAGAGGAGCGAGGAGTGAGATATAGTGAACACGGAGTGACTATGCAGGTAGAGAAATAAGAATAGGCTAGATGAAAGGACCATAAATATATAAATAGTACAAATACATGAAAATCAATGGCAATAAAGAAAAACCAAAGAAATGTAGGACAAATGAAATAGTTATATTATACCATGCTAGATTAAGTCATATTACGTTATGTTATATTATATTATATTATACTGTATAAAATATGTAGGCGTATAGAGGTACGGGTGGATATGTATGGGTATGTATGTATATATGAACGTTTGTACACAGGGCACATGTGCATGTGTGAATATATATAGGCCTTCTATGAACGCGGTGAACAGTAAAGGAGAGACGCAAGACAGACTTAATGTAAAACCGAGTCCATTTCCAGGCAATGTAAGCTGAAATAAATAAATCTATCTATCTATCTATTAAACTTGAAATTTTATTATTACAATTAATATTAACTAAAACAATAATAATAATTACTATAACTTCAAATACAAATCATTTCATAATTATATTATAAATCAAATTTATATAAAAATATAAAATTGATAAAAATATTTAACAAAAACTATTAAGATTTTAATTATTATTTATATATATTAACATTAACAAATTTTTTAATTTATAAAATTAAATATTAAAGATTTGATAAATTATGTGTATATGCATATATACAATAGTAGTAATTATAAATTACATAAATATTTTATCAAAATATTCCTTTTTATCAGGTATATTATTATTAATATGTATATTTAATGTTTAAAGCGTATGAAATTTTGTATTTTAAAGAATTAATTAAATTAATAAATATAAAAATTGAATTAGATTTATAATAAAAATTATTAAGATTGGAAATTTTATATTATTTAATTAACTAAAATCCAAATTAAATTAAAAAATTTTTAATTTTATTCTTTGTGTAAAGAAAAAATTTTTATTATTAAACTAAAATTTTAAATTATGAGATTAAATTAATTCAATTTCTTTATTTTATAATTTTTAAAAATCTATTCATTAGATTATAAACCTATAGAGTTTTATAACCTAATGAATAGATCGGCTATCGGTTCAGATCCAATTGCAATAGTGTATATAGCCACCTATACGCTAATACAACCAATGATCAGATCTATTCACTAGATTATAAAACCTATAGAATTTTAATAATTTTATATGATAAAATATTAGTAAATGTATCAATAGATTATGAATCTACCAGCTTAATTTAGCTTATTTATATATTTTTCAGCCAAATCGTATTGAATCGAAATGGCTATAGCAATTCAATAGGAATTTTTCTTCTTATTTATGTAAAAAAATCAGGTCACCACGATATTAGTCGAAAATGTCAATAAAATTAAATTTTTCATTCAAATCCTATTGTATTGAAATGGCTGTAGCAATTTAATAGGATCTTTTTTTCTCCGTATTTATGTAAAATAATTAGCTCACCACGATATTTATATAAATTTTTTATGTTATAAAGCCATACAAATAAATTTTTTCTATATTATGAATTATATAAATAAAATTAAATTATTAAAATATTAATTAATAAGCTATAAGAATTTAATAAAATCACAATTTATCAAATATAAACAAATTAAATTTATATAATAAAAAAGTTTATATAGATAATTATTGTGACTATATTTACATATTTGTGACTATATTTAATTATATATTAATAATTTTCCTTTCTTTATTTATTTATAATAAAATAAATATTATTTAATTAATTAGATTTTATTTATGTCTGTTTCAATCTTAATGTATATATGTTAATAATAATAAATTATTTTATTTGAATAATTATTATTTATAAATAATTAAATTAAATTGTTATATAATTAGATATTAATATAATAATTTACTAAAAAAGAAAAAGAATTATAAATATGTAATTTAATATATAATCTCTTTTATTTGAGGTATACAAGGTTTAGACGATAAACGCACAATACTATGGGAAAAGTAATAATGTTATTTCTTGTAGTTATAAAAAGAATGAAATGAGACGATTGCATGCATCGATTGCCCTCACAAAATTATTGGCACACGTACCAAAAGTTAATAATTTTAACAATGTTAATATTTTGTAGGGTATCCTTTTTGTTTTATCACGTCGGAAAGTTTGGCATTGGTTTTATTTTACCTTAAAAGTGCTTTTTAAATATTCTTCCTCTATATTATGCTATTCCTCTTGTGATTTACTTTCTAATTCCGTTTTATTAGTTATTGAATGCTTTGGTATCTTTTTATCTAATTTATCCCTTACCATCTCAATGGAATTTAGATCAGGTGTATTTATTGTATTTATTGTTTATTGTATTTGTGTAGTATCGTATTTATGGTCTTTGGTCAGTGGTATAGTAACCACACATGAATAATTTCCGATTTGTGTTTCAGGTCATTATCTTGATCTAATTAGAATCTTTCAAGAATTCCCAATTTTTTGAACATTTTATTTGAAATTATTCTTTAGCATACTGAAGTTTCCCATTTTATTTATTTTTTCTGTTATAAATTTTAAATTTCCTACCCAGTGGTAATTGATACATTTCCAAATCATAATATGACTACCGTATTTGGATATTTTTAGAATCTATTTCTTCGTTCGGTTTTCGCTATACTTTTATGTGACCATCAAACCCCGAAATATTGAATTTACTCTCGTTACAAAATGTAACATCTCTCCAAAATTCTCTAGATCTTGATATAAATGTTCTTGCAAAATCTTTTTTCTTTCGATTTACTGCAGTAGCGTATGGTTGTTTCCTTCTGGGTGTTCGTCCATTGTATGAATTCTTCCGCAACATTCTACGGACTGTTGCATTAGAAACAGTTTTATTACACAAATGTTGGAGCTCGATGTTAATTTGAGAGGCATTTATTCTTGGATTTTGTTTCACATTTTGTACAATAAAATGTTCTTCTGATAAATTTAAGACCTTTTTCCTTCCATGTTCAGGTCTGTCTTCAATTCTACCTTCATCTCCTAACCCTTAATTAATAATATTTTTGGCGGATGAAAAACTTTTCTCTATGATATTTCCAATTTCTCTATACGATTCTTCAGTTTTGCAGTGATGAGTTACTAAGTTTCTTATATCCAAGTTAGTTTCTTTAGCTTTTCTCGCCATATTAAAATGTGTATTCGAATATTTCTTTTATCCCTTTCGCTACTACGGGTGATTATAGTCACCGGCCACAGGAATTAAGATAAGTGCTATCGTTTCGTTTAGCTCTCTTCGCAAAGAATTACAAGCGTTATTACGATAGTCGATTTTTCTTTCCATATTCTCTCTTTTTCTTTCAAAAGATTTGGCTTCGAATACTAAAGACTGCACGCGTGTAATGCTTCCATGTTTGACATGCCGCTACGTTCTATAGGAGGGATTCCGCGACGAGACCTGCCGTTGCGAAAGGGTTATTAGATTTTAGTTCTTCATTTGGCTGTTAACTGACTATTATAATATCTTATACTGAGCTTGAATAACAGCGAAGAAAAGAACAGAATATCTGAATAGGCTGATTCAATAATTTCTCGCAGAGTATGTTAAGTATGCAAATAATTATTTGTCGACAATTGATAAATGGAATCGTCTCGTTTCACTGTTTACAACTACAAATTGCGATATTAATTTGTTCGCAATGTTGGCACTTTATGGTCTAAACATTCTTTTGTGAAGAAAAGAGGATTAAGAAGTATATGACTCTTTCTTTTACCCTTCATGTTGTAAGAATGTAGGATATCGTTAGACCTCGCAGGTATAGAGGTCCCGTTAGAGTATGGTGGCCAGATGGGTCTCGGGAAGTCGTGGCCAGGGCACGTGAGGTAGCCTCGCGCAACCCCGGTATTCCTCACCGTAAGCTGGGGGTCGCGCGTCCGCGGGCACCTCTCGGGAAGGGTCCCCGCGTGGGTGACCCTAGGAAGAGTCTAACCTGAAGGAGGAATCCCTTCCACCCCAGAGCGTTACGTGGGGGTAGCTTTCTTCTCCTTCGGGGGAGGTCCCTGCCTTCCAGACGGGCTTAGAAGGGCCCGCTCTGGAAGATAGGAAGAGAGTCGAGAGTCGAGAGTTGAGAATATTGTTGAGAGTTGATAGTTTCGTGAGACAGTGCTGTTTACGAAGTCCCTTCGGGAGATTTCGGTTTTAGAGAATATGCGGCCAGTGCTGACTGTGGCGTCGCTAGAATAGTAAGCCCCGTTATTGTCCCATAAGTGGGATTATTAGTTCGTTTCGTGTATTGCGTTACAATATTCATATCAATTTCTGCGTGTGCCAATAATTTTGTGACTCATTGTGTATGTAGTGATATATTTGTTGGTACTGCCTATGCAATAACAGCATCGTGGATGTTTTTGATGTACCACTCTTCTTTGATGGTAAAGATAATGGAACTAAATAATGGAAATAATAGTAATAATAATAAACCCCGTAAACGTATTAAAATGGAGAAGAGATATAATGTAAGCCTCGGAAAAAAATCGCTGCCTGGGGTTCGCCAGGGTACGCCCGGAGCCGATGCTAGGCGTGACAGCGAGCAGACTATCTGTGGCAATTGTTCGAACAGGCGGGACATTGCCTGGCAACCCGAAACTGATACTACCGAAACCGAAATAAGAAACACACAGACACAAACAAACCGGGCCATGGATGCTTTGGAGGGAAAACCTGCAACCACCAAGGCCGGAAAACCAAGGCAACGCATGAAATGGACCGATGCAATGAACAGGACAGTCATGCGTTGCTACTACACTGCAACTAAATTAGAAACAACATCCTCAGGATATAGATCAGAGTTTCTAAAACTTTTTACTACACAGTACCCACACTTACAAACAAACGTCACAGAACAAAGTCTTATGGACCAAAAGCAAACCATCATACAGAACAATAGACTAACGCCTCTAGTACTACAGGACACAAAACAATTGGTAGCAATAGAACTAGATAGGAACCAAGAAGTAACACAATACGTAACAACAGAATTAGAGAAGGACCAAGAAGCAACACAACATGCACAGAGTAGCACATAACAAAGCCAACATACAGAGGAAAACATTCCCCAAAGCACACCACAAATAGAATCAAGAATAGTAACGACAACACCACAACAAAGAGAAACAAACCCCCACACAACGCAAAAAAAACAAATAGACACACAAGAACCTACCGACGAAGAAATCCAGACCACACTTGAAGAAAACATCAACATATGGACAGGAACCGACCCAACAGAAGGACATGTATTAACAAAACTAACATACAAAAAACAAACACAGAAAATACTAAATACAATAATCAAGCTTCTCCCAGAGAAATATATTGCTAACGACATGACATTGGAAGACATACAAACAGTAATATACGCAGCAGCAACAACAACATTACAATGTAACAAACAAAAAACAATCAAACCAAAAGACAGTAACGCATACCAACACCCAAAACCGAAGTGGAAAATACGATTAGAAAGGAAGATAGAGATGCTACGGAAAAACATAGGACGACTCACACAGGCCATAAAAGGAAACACCACAGGAAAAATAGTCAGATTTGCAAACACAATAATAAGTGAAGACAACAACAACACAACACTAAAACAAACCCTAGACACATGGAAATAAAAGCTAAGCGTGTATGCAGCAAGGTTAAAAAGATACAACGAATCGAATCAAAGGAAAGAAGAAAATAAACTCTTTAAAGCGAACGAAAAACTCTTCTACCGAAAGCTAGGTCAAGAACAAAATACCGAAATACAACCACCAACCGAAGAACAAATCACGCAGTTATGGACACACGTATGGTTACAAAAAAATCAACACAACCCAAAATCAACATGGATCACCGAAGAAGAACAAAGATACGCACACATAGCAGAGCAACAAGAACACATAATTACAGAACAAGAACTCACCCAGACAATACAAAACACACACAACCGGAAATGCCCAGGAGCCGACTACATACACAATTTCTGGTATGAAAAATTCACAAATGCATACCCATACCTAACACACCAAGTCAATAATGTAATACAGAATCCCAACACACTCCCTCCCTTTCTCACACAAGGAATAACATATATAAAACCGAAAAATTAGGACACCCAAAACCCGGCAAATTATAGACAAATTACATGCCTACCGACATTATATAAAATAATAACAGGCACAATATGCAGAAAAATAGACAAACACTTAACACAGCACAAAATCATCAGCGAAGAGCAAAAAGGATGCAGGTAACAAAGCCAGAGATGCAAAGAACAGCTAATAATAGACAGTACTATAATGAGACATACAATAAAACACAAAAGAAATATACACACAGGCTACATAGATTACAAAAACGCATACGATACAATACCACATACATGGCTAGAGAAAATATTACAAATATACAAAATAAATACAAAAATAAGGATATTTTTACATACAATAATGAAAACATGGAGAACAAAAATACAGCTTACAACACCTACAACAAAAATACAAACAGGAAATATAAAAATAAATAGAGGCATATTTCAAGGAGACTCGCTCAGTGCACTGTGGTTCTGCATGTGCATAAACCCATTATCAAACACATTAAATAACACCAAATACGGATATAATATCGAGGCACAAGGACAAAAACATACAATAAACCACCTCATATATATGGACGACATAAAGATTTATGCAGCAACCACGACACAATTGAGCGGGCTTCTAAAAACAATAGAAAAATTCACAATAGACATAAAAATGGAATTCGGTATAAACAAATGCAAAACACTACAAATCAGCAAAGGACAATGGTCAGAAGACCGAACAGAACGAACACTACAGGACGAGACGCTCAATAACATGGACGAAAATGAAACATACAAATATCTACGCTTCCAACAGAATACCAAATTAAATCAAACAGACATGAAACAACATCTTCAGGACAAATATAAAAGCAGACTAACGAAACTCTTACGAACAAAACTAAACTCTAGAAATCTCTTCAAAGCAATAAATATATACGCAATAACATTATTAATATACTCATTTGGAATTATAATATGGACAGATACCGCCTTAGAGAAAATAAACATACTCACACGCACACAAGTCACCAAATTCCAAAAACAGCATCCCAAATCTTCCGAACAAAGAACTACACTAAACCGGATGGAAGGCGGCAGAGGGCTAATAGACGTACATGCACTACATGCAAAACAGATACAAATGCTGCGACAATACTTTCAAAATAAACAAACTAAACTACACAAAGCAGTAGTACAAGCAGACAACAAATGAGCCCGACTGGATCCAGCAACGGCAAATCATGAAGCAGACTCGTACAATGAAAAAACATATCAACGAGACAAAATAGAAAAATGGACAGAGAAGCAGTTACACGGAAAGCACCCGTGCATAGTCAGTAAACAACACATCAGCAAACAAGATACATATACATGGTTACAAAAAGGACAGCTATTCCCTGAAACAGAATGATTCATAATAGCCATACAAGACCAGGTAATAGCCACAAAAAACTACTTAAAATATATTATCAAAAGCCCAGACACACAGGACCGCATACCGCAATGACCTGAAAGTTTACTGTCAGCATTTTAGTATCCTCGTCTATTCTAATTTCATTTTACATTAAAACAAGTTTTATCAATTTAGATGAACACGATATGTTTATATTGCAATTTTTCTCCGGCGAAATGAAAAGTAAACTTTTCCTTCCTAATATCGGTATCTTGCATTTAGCAAGTTGTTGCACCGCGTGGATGTAGATGAACTCCACGCGGAGGAAGCAGCGTTGGTATACTTGTGTTGCCCTTTTCCTCAGTGTGCCGAATATTTACGAGACACTGAGCACTTAGGTGTTGAAATGAAGCGCAGTTTGGCTTGGTTCTATTAACATTTTATTACACGATTCTAATTTGCATTATGCGATTTGTGTGTGCGGTGTATCGTCTCCGCTTTTGCTATCTTTTGCCTCGTTTTCCGCCTTCAGTTTTCTGTCTTCTCGTTTTGTCCCAACTACCGTCTTATGTCTTCGGCTCCTCAATATCATGTTACGTCTTCGAGCTGTAGTTGACGACTGATAACACATCTTGTCAACACATCTTGTCTGATATCCAAAACCGTTTGATGTTTCCTGTGTGAATTCTCGCTAACGTCATCACATGTGTTCTGTTTGAATTCTCCAAACCGTCTTATGTCATCGACTTCTCACGATCGTCTGATGTCTTGTTTTATAATTTGTTGATCCTCAAGAAGAACGGCGAGGCGCGTCTTCCAAGTATTATTGCTGTTGCAACACAACTAATCGAATAAATTTTTAAATTCTATTCTGCCGAAATATGTACAAATATGTATGTGCAAGTAGGAAATGGTACGTAAGTAGTTTGACCTTGAATTCTTGATTTACAGATACCATTTGTTGCGGTTTTTATTTCGTAAAGATTAAACTTGTCCGAGATTCATACAGTGCTGGACAAAAGTATTGGCACAGCATGGTTGTTGTGGTACAAGTGCTTATAGCTACTGAACAAATTGACTTAAAAGAAAAACTTTTTGACATATTCATTCGTTATCTATTTCTAGTTTATTACATAGTAGAAGTAATAATATAAATATATTAATTTACGAAACAATAAAAAAAGTGTATTTATTGAATATTTTATGGGTGGATACACCCATAGTATTGGCTGCAAAAGTATTGGCACACGATGCTAAATGTTGTATATCTGCATTTATTTGAAAAATTTCCCATTGTCATTTTAAAATCTAGTTAGGTGACACCCCGATTGTCACTTTTAACAACAGTCATCCTAAATTTCAGTCGTTTAGCAACAGGGAAAGTAAGAAAAGGTAATAATGTTAAGAAAAGCGAAAGAAATGACAAGTGAAGATAGAGAAATAATATTAAATTTGCATAAAATATGAAAATCTTATAGCGAAATGTCGCAAATTGTTAACAAAAGTCGTTTTACTATTAGAAGCATTGTAAAACGATTTATAAATCAATCAAATTTTGTCACTGTCAATCGAAGTGGTCGTTCTCCCAAGTTATCTGTTAGAGAAAAACGTGAAATTGTAAACGAAGTGAAGAAAAATCCTAAATGAAACTCCTCGAAGCTCAGAATGATATTAAACAAAGAATGCTAAAAAGAAGTAAGTTCGAAAATTGTGCGAGGGGTATTAGAAACTGCTGGATATTCTGCGTGTGTTGCGCGAAGAAAACCATACATATCGGGAAAAAATCGAAAGATGAGGGTTGAATTTGCCAAAAAATTTATTACGAAGGATTCAATATTTTGGAGTAACATACTGTTTTCAGATGAAAGCAAATTTGACATATTTAAATCCGATGGTAGAATATTAGTTTGGAGAAAACCAAATGCTGAATTGGATCTACGAAATTTATAATCGAGTGTAAAACGTGGAGGTGATGGAGTTATGGTGTGGGATTCTATGGCAGTATCTGGGGTTGGCGAATTCATTTTTATAGATGATATTATGGACAAATACACATATTTGAATATATTAAAACAAAATTTATTCAAAACTGCGGAAAAATTAAATCTCCCGCGGAATTTCTGTTTCCAGCGAGACCGCCATCCAAAGCACACCGATTTCATCGTATGCCATTGAATCATTTATAATACTTCTCATTCCCTAAATACACCACCCTAGAGTCCAGACATGAATCCTATCGAACATGTCTGGAACGAATTGGAAAAAATTATTCGAAAACATCGTATAATAAGCAAAACAGACTGGAAAAACGTTCTTTTACAAGAATGGAATAAAATCGAGTCGGAGTTTACAAAAAAGTGAGTTGATTCAATGTCCAAACGATTAAAGGAAGTTCTTAAAAGGAAAGGAGGGCCAACTAAATATTAATATTTAATTTCAAGTCATTTTTAAACGTTTTTATTCAAGTGTGTCAATACTTTTGTCCACCCATAAAATGTTCGATAAATACATTTTTTTATTGTTTCGTGAATCAATGTATTTATATTATTGCTTCAACTATGTAATAAGACTAGAATAGGTGATAAATGAATATGTCAAAAAGTTTTTCCTTCAAATCAATTTGTTTAGTAGTTATAAGCACTTGTACCACAACGACCATGCTGTGCCAATACTTTTGTCCAGCACTGTATATTTTGGATAGTGATTATTGTCATTTAAATCTGAAGACAAAGATAATAATAAGGGGTCATTTAATTCCTTCAACACTAAACTAATTTTCTCGAATAAGATTATTTCTTTGTTCCCTTTGTAGGAGTTTAGAAGAACTTAGTGCAGGATCAAATGTTCTGCCGTTCTAAAAATAGGTACCGTGCCGGGATTGACGAGTGACCGCTTTTCTCCTTGTCCTGTCACCTGCCCTGTCACGTGTCCGGCTTCCGATGCTGGCCGCCCTTTGCTTCGGAAGTCAGTCTTGGCTGATTCATCGAGTGAGAAGTGTGCTCCTGCGCTTCCCCTTCGCTTTTAGTCTTTCGCAACACCTAACCTTTTTAATTGTTACATTAATTTGATCTTGTGATTCTACTGGTAAACTGGATAATCGATCTGCATTCGAATTGATCTAACCAGGTTTGTATTTAATTTGATATCGATATCCCTCGAATTTTAAGCATCATCGATATTCGTAGTTTGCGATTATAGAATGCTGGTACCCTTATTAATTAGTGTATTAATTTTTCTAGCATGCCAGACCATATCGTATGCTTTTTGAACGTCTTAGCATACCCCTATAAGGTTTTCATTATTAACGAAGTCGTCGCATATATACTAGCTTCGAGGTTGATTATGTGGTTTATAGTAGAGTGGCGATTTCGGAATCCACTTTGTGAGGACGTTAAGATATTGTAGTTTTCTAGAAACCAGCGTAGTCTCGCATTGACGATATTTTCTAAGACTTTACACATTGTGCAAGTGAGTGCAATAGGGCGGTAGCTATCGGTTTTCTTCTTGTTTTTACCTGGTTTGAGGACAGGTATTACTGTTACTTTCCTCCATTTGTCAGGAAAAAAGTGATTCTCCCACATAGTATTATAGACTTTAAGTAGTAGCCTTACTGCAAATTTTGAATTAGATATTCAAATAATTATTGCTTAATCAACTTTAAGATAATTAAGATTTATAATAAGAATTTTATCAGTAAATTTAAAAAATTTAGCTTTTCTTCATTTATTTATTCGTGCTATATTTAAATCGTTAATATTTATATGTGTAGGAAGATATATTCATTATTTAAATAATAATCAAAATATTAAATTTTATAATGGAATATTGTATGTAATATTTATCCAATGAAAACAATAATTTTTATTTTTTTATTATTTACATTAACTGGTTTTCGTTTTTTAATTGGATTTTATTCTAAGGACATAATAATTGAAAATTTTTTGATCTCTAAAATGAATTTATTAAGAAGTTTTTATTTATTAATTAGAACAATTTTAACTATTTCTTATTCATTACGAATTATAACAATTTCATTAAATAATAATTTACATTTAATTCATTAAGAAGAACGTAATTTAATAAATTTTTGTATAATATTATTAAATAAGGGTCCAAGGGCGCGAACGAGTTAGCAAGTGTCGTAGACACAGGGTATTAGTGATAAGCAGGGCACTATAGTGGTTAATTCGGCAGAGTTCCAGTTGTGTTAGCCAGATTGAATTAGATTAGCCTTAACCAGTTAGCTGTGTCGCCCCCTTTTAAGAATGCGACACGTTGATGTGTCGCGAAATCGAGAGATAAGTATACTCGTCAAACATAGTAAGTGGCGCTGTTAAAATATTAGATCAAAAAGATGGGTTTATTTTATAAAATTGCAAATTTGATTACTTATATTTATTCATTTGATTAACATAAACATATATTATATACATATTAAACAAACTTTTATTATTATTTTCGTTTTCTCTATTTCCATCATGTTATTATGTTCGGTACTTGTGAGATAAACTACCCTTTTATCTTTCCATTTCGTCAACACAATTTTATTTTGAAACCTAACAACGTACTCGCCTTTTCTAATAGGCATTTTTATCACATCTGAAGAAATGCCAATTATATTTTTTCGACGTCCAACCACGTCCGTCTTATGCACGCATAGTTTTTCTATCAATGGAATGCTAGTAGATCAATTGTCTAAATATAGCCTATATCCACGATCTAAAAGATCACTGAATAACTGAAGAACAATACGTGCAGAATCAGTATTTTCTCCGGTATATACGCAAAAATTCCATATGTATCCTAACTCAATCTCGCATAAAACAAAAAATTTTACAACGAACCGACTTCTTTTTGACGAGATATATTGTCGGGATATATTATCGCACATAAATAAATTCGTTATGCGAACTGGTACGCTGTTTCAGCCGGTGTATATAGGGACGCATGAGTTCATCTAAAATTTTTCATATTTTTTATTTGTTTGGTATAGCCCGGACAGGCCTGGAAATATTCTAAGCATCTCGAAATTTGAAAATGTTCTTTTTTTTACAAAAATTACAATTTAAATAGCCAGTGGTTACTACTTTTTACGCATGATGAGTATACTTGTCATGACACAAAAATCCTGCACCTTCTCCATGACGAGTATACTTGTCAGACACAGTTAACTGGTTAAAATTGTAGCAAGCAATAGTTCACCTTTTAAATATACATTATCATTTTTATTTATTCAAAATCGTGTTGTGCTGTGCGAGTTGTTTCTCTACTTCCTTTCTTACTGCTGACCTTATAATGATTTTTCAGACAATAATGTGGCGGCCCGCACACAAGCGCGCCGCCGGGCCGCCAATATTTGCAATTTTGCACAACTCCTTTTGGCGGTCCGGTCACGGCGTGCAGCCGGACCGCCAAACGCGCATTGTATCGACGGAGACATTGTCTCTGTCCAAAATCGTCGCTGACAATACACCACGTTTATCGGCATGGAGTTTGAAACGCCAGTCGAACTCGAGCTCTCGTCGGCGATGTAATGAGTAGATAAGGATTGCCTCACAATAACGTCAGGTGATAACAACAGGATATATAAGGTCGAGTTCGACTCGGGTGTTTGGCGTCGAAAAAACAAATGATAGCGGCAAATCCTTTTGTCGGAATATCTTTAGAATGATGAGAGAGAAAGCGTGTGTATAGATTGAGATAGATCTGGCTTTAAATAGGGATGCAAGGGTGCGAGGCATATAGATTGTGCGTAGTCGGGAATAGAGGATTGCTTGTTAGAATTGAGAATAATCTACTGTGATAATATGTTCATTAAATAAACCTGTTTTAAAATTAAAAAGAAAAAATTCTTTTATCAATTTTTCACGTAACAGGCAGACTCCATGACGATCCGAATAAAGACTTTCACCTGCACCCACAATAATATGAAATAGAAATTTTTATATTAAGATTCGTTAATTTTTTCTCATATTAAATGACAAATGTGATATATTATATATAGAAATATAATTAACGATGAGAACGAACTTCAGAATATTGTATTTAATTACTTATAAAGTCACTTCTACGCTGAAATATGGAAATTAATAGAAAAAGAAGGCTGGAGGTGGGAATATGAACCGAGCTGGTCTATATTTCAAATATTCTTATTTCGTGTTTGGTGTAGTGATACTTTTGTTTACGATAATTGCCAAAGTTCCTAAAAGACTATAATTAAATATTTTTAAATTTTCTAAAAAATTATAACTTCTTAAGAAAAATTTGCAAAATTATTCATTTTTGTTTTTTATTTCCTTTTCTTTTTTTCAAATTTTTGAATACTTTCGGTCTAAATAATTTTAAAATTTACATATAATATAAATGTGGCAAAAGAAGTCTGCTGTTTGTCAGGTTCTCTGATTTTTTCATCTTTAGTCCGTATTACCAACCAATTCTTTTGTTTGATAAATGATACGATGTCGATATTTTCTTTTCGGATGGAAGAATAAAGGTTAACTGTTTTCTCTATTTGTAAGTAGAGTGACATAATTTTTTTTTATATTTTCAGAGATCGTTTCGAGAAGAGGACCATGATCTATAATTGGTCCTTGGAGGTTACTTCACCCGTTGTTGGTATGTAGCACTCGATATCATTATTATAAACAAAAATACATTTAATCGCATTAAATGTTTATTTATATTTACGTATACTATTACTAGTTTATCCATCAATTAAATTGCGAATCTACATTATTATTCAATGTTTAAAAATAACTTATTCGAAAGAAGAAAGACAAGGTATGATTGTTAAGGGATCAAATGTTTCGCCGTTCCAAAAATAGGTACCGTGTCGCGATCGATGAGTTTTTGTTGTGGGAATTTTAACCCTTTGCGCTCGAGGTCCTTTTCAGCCAGGCGAGAACCAGCAACTCGAGCGCAGTCAGCCGCTCCCGCTTAATTCATGAGTTCTTTACAGTAAACTTAAAATGATTTGAGACACAATAAAATTTGTACATTTTAACATTATTTTATTATTTTATTATTTTATTATGTATTAACTTTATTTTAAATAACATTCGGAACTTCTGGATAACCCTTCGGAATTACTGACTTTTATAACACGTCTTTTGGTTATTGAGCGTGGACAAAATTGAGATTTAAAAAAAAATTTTTTTATTCTCCCCAATATACGTAAAGTCTAACTCTAAAATAGTCTGCCTATATCATCGTATTATAAACCTTAGAAATACCGACCTTATGGCTCAATTAGCTATACCAAGGTAGGATATTCCATATGAACCGCGTAACAGTAACTTTGAAAGAAATATTCTAAATAATAATCATTATAAAGTACATTGTCTCACTCTACACCTCATAAGATTGATTATACACATAGTGCTAGGAGTAGATCCGTGAAGCGATATTTCTGAGGCCAAACCTAATAAATACTGTTTTCGTTCGAATTACCGCATCGGTCCGAATGGTGCCTGAGAAGCACCGCTCGAGCTGCCACATAACATCGGCGGGGGTGGTGCCTGAGAGGCATCGCTCGAGCGCAAAGGGTAAACCCTTTGCATTCGGCAATTCTTTCGTTACAGAAAAATAGTAATTGGAAGACTTTCTGCCATAAAGTCGAGGATATTTTTCAAAACGGCAAGTAAGAAATCGTATGCAAATTAAGACGTGGAATTATTTTACCTCGACATTCCACGCATCGTTGAGTAATTTTAGATTTGATGCAGTAATTAACATCGATCTTTAGAACGTGAATAAATGGCGACTAAGAGGCACCTCTCGAGTTCAAAGGGTTAATAGCACTACTTCAGCTACACGGGTTTATAAGCAGTTTAATAGCGTAACATATAATTAAAATAAACGAAACACCTTTGGGCAAATATTGCACACACTATAATTCGTCTTTCTCTCTTCGCGGTGGCGCGCAGATGGCATAAGTCGCATTCTCACCTCGCATATGTACGCTTGCCAACTGAAATCGGCAGGAGCGAATTTTCCTTCTCAATAGTTTCTCCTCCTGCTGTCACTTGTCCGTCTTCCAATGCCGGCTGCCTTTCTGCTCTTGCCTTTTCTAGGTTTCTCTTGCACGATCGTTCGAGTATAGATGTTCGTATACATCCCTTTCGTTTTTAACTTTTTCGCAACAATGATATTCATTTGACATTGATCCCACAAGGTTGAAAATCGGTATAAAAATTTTCAAGAATGTGACAATACGTAAAAACCTACTGTAGATTAGAATTTTTGGTGAACATGAACTTGGTGTGTTGCTCTAATCTAACGACAAAATAGACACAAGGAAAAGAGAAGATTATTTAACCCTTTGCACTACGTTGAAACTCGAAAAAAGCCGTGTCAATCCCGTGCACCCGAATGGTCGGGGAAGAAACCGAATGGCGGTGCCGGAGTGTCAGAATTTGAGACACGATGTTTTACGAGTGAGAGTGCTAGATAGCCGCGCCCGTATTTACTTCACGCGATGGATCACGTGTGAAATTCAAATGAATTTGAATGAAAAACTTTAAAAACATATTTTAATTACAACATATGATCAGAACAAGTTCTGTATAAATAATAATAATAATAATATGGTTAATTAATAACATTCGAGATATATTCATACTTGGCTCGAGATTAAGACCACGAGTCAGACTCGAGATATTCATGTTTGGCCTAAAATGTCGATAACTGCTCAGACTCGTGATATTTATGTTTGGTCCGAAATGTCGATCACGAGTCAACCTCGTGATATCTACGTTTTGCATGAAGTGAAACAACGATCCTGACTCGTGATATTCACGTTTGGCCGAAAATTTTCATCACGAGTCAGATTCGTGAAAATTGTGTAAGGGGTTAACAAATTTTAGAAAACAACCAATACACACATCTACACATATACAAGTTATATTTATATATACATTATTTACATTATCTGTTTGTTGAATGAGAATGGATCTTTATCAAAGTATGCATCGTTGTTGTTTCCAGATTGAAGAAACTGAAGTGGCGAGAGAATATAAGTGGTCCTGCTATTTCAGACGTGGAGTATGGTTGGAAGGTATGCTGAAAGAGTAAGTCTTGCAAAGTTATTATAACAGATTTTAACCACTCGCGCTACAATTTAACTTTCGTTTGCCGTGCCGCGCTCTACAATATAATATGCGGTAAGGCGTTACATTGACGCCGCACCGCGTCTGTGACGCAAACCTTTCAGCAGTGCCTTAGCGCGTTGGTAGGGTCTTACATAAAAAATTTTACACGGATATGAATGAATATTCACAAGAACAATAACATTTTATTAATTAATAATCTACCTCTGTATGGTAAATTTCAAAGCATTTTGGAATATGTAATGCCACAAGGCATTCCTTGCACTCCCAAGTAGTACTGTTAGCCGATGTGATGGACATGGTTGTTTTTTTTTCTGCATCTCGACGTGCGTGGTACGTTTTTATCACGTTGTAGGCCACGTCACCCAGGCATAGGTGACGGCTATGTTTCCACAGGGGCCCCGTCACCCGCAAACGGGTGACACTACTATTCTTCGACCAATTAAAACAGGATTTTTAAGGTAATTTATAGTAATTTTATTTGTAATAAAATTATGACGAGTATAGACAACAGAAAGTAATAATAAACTATAAAGTAAACAAAAGGAAACATTAAAAATATATTTATATTTAAATTTGTTTTTAAAATACTATAACATTTCATTAGTTATGGTGGCATTCATTAAAATATTTTAAACATAATTGAGGTGACTGTGAACATTCAGGACAATACGTTATAATCTTTTCCACATGTTTTCTTGCGTCCTGGCGTTCGAGAGTTTGGCTCTGTTTTGCGTAGCACCGAACGCACATCCTTCTAATAGATTGACGATTGTGGTTACATTTTAACGACACATTGCATTGTGTCGTTCTTCCTAATCGCGCTGTTTACACTCCGAGTTTCGGATTTTGATCCCGGGAGAAACTACGGATTTACGCTGGGAGTTCAACGTGTTATATCGCAAGTGATTAATTTCTGTTTTACCTATTTCTGGTTTTATCTTTTTATACAGTGAGTCAGAAAATTATTCGTTCAGCCGATAATGCGATAAAAATTAATAAAGTAACCAGACAAAGGACTTTTTCAGACATCTTTTAATGGATATACATTTTTAAAAGTTTTGATTTATAATTGCAAAACAGCAAATTACATCTGGTCTTTACGCTTTGTTACGTTACAAAATTATTCGCCCATTTCATAATAATTACTGTATTACTTAAATTAATTTGTCAACTGTCTTAGTAAAATTAATATTCAGTTGGATACCTCTTCCGTTTTATAATTTCTGCAAGCCTTCTTGGGATTGATTTCACTATTTTTTGTAAATAATAAAAGTCAATTTTTTGCCATTCCTCTTGTAATATGTTTTGTAGTTCAGTTTTAGTTTTAATCGAGTTTAATTTAGTTTAATTTCTGTATTTTAGTATTTAATACGTTCCATATCGTCTCGATAGGATTTAACCCGTTTACTGCCAGGCATTTTACGGAGTACATGCGAAGAATGCCACGGGCCTATTTGATATGCGCGCTTATATGAATAGGTTTATAAGGAACAAAATTCCAATTTTCAGGAGGAAAATTTTACTATTTATTCTTCTGAAACTTAAAGAATATGGAATATAATGTTGTGAAGCAAAATTTTTAGTTATAAAATATGTTTAATTATAAAATTGTTATATACTTGACTGTATATAGATTATATAATCTTTGAACTTAACAAGCAACATAATATTTTAGGAATTACATTTATATTGTGGAAAGCATGCACCATGCAGACCCTTCTTGCAAATTGAACACACCGTTCGGGTTCTTCGCTTTCCGCCGTCATCTTTACTCCTCGTACTGCATACGCAACAGTCTTTCTCCTTTCTTCCTGCTATTTTTTCCAGTTTGTTGTTTTTCTTCGCACTTTCTCATTCTTTTGCAAGACTTTCCACAATACTAATCATAAAATGGAAATGGGTGATAGGCTTTTCCTCAGACGTGAGACTTTCTTTGTAAATGATGTATGAAGCATACTTTTTTCCACTATTTTATTGTCCGCCTTTCATCCAAATAAGTATATAACATTATATCGGTTGTGTCGATTCCACCCATGTAATTATTATAACATTCTGTAACGAATGGTTTGACTGTTTCCTTGGTTTGTCCTGTACGTGTGCGCAAATGTGTGGTACTTTCCGCTTTGGATTTTTATATAATAACTGGATAATAAAATAACAGGAAAACGTTGGGATTTCTTTTCCCTGTAACCAACAGTGAGGATACAGGACCCTGTCTGAAATATTTCGTTACATCTGCAGTAACTTTTTCAGTACGCGGTTTGGGTATAAATTTCCGGTTTCTGCGAATCGTTCCAGTTATGTAAGCGCCCAGATCGTACAAAGTCTTCGCCAGAGGTACTGACGTGAAGAAGTTGTCGACAAAACTGTGGTAACCTTTTGAGAAATAATTTCCCATTATCAATAATTTCATGATTACTGTATGCGCCAAGCCAGTCTCTTGGATTTCGAATCTGCCTGCAGCACTTTATGCTCCTCCGTATACAGTGACGGACAAAAGTATTGGCACAGCATGGTCGTCGTGGTACAAGTGCTGATAACTACTAAACAAATGCATTTGAAGGAAAGACTTTTTGACATATTCATTTATTACCTTATTTTAGTTTTATTATATAGTTGAAGCAATAATATAAATACATTAATTCACGAAACAATAAAAAAATGTATTTATCGAACATTTTATGGGTAGACAAAATTATTGGCACACTCGAGTAAAAACGTTTAAAAATTACTTGAAATTAAATATTAATATTTAGTTGGCTCTCCTTTCCTTTTAAGAACTTCCTTTAATCGTTTGGGCATTGAATAAACTCTTTTTTGTAAAATCCGGCTCGATTTTATCCCATTTTTGTAAAAGAACATTTTTCAAATCTGCTTTGCTTGTTATACGATGTTTTCGAATTCTTTTTTTCAATCCATTCCCGACATGTTCGGTGGAATTCATGTCTGGATTCTGGAGTGGTGTATTTAGGAAACGAGAAGTATTATAAATGATCCAATGGCGTACGATGTAAGCGGTGTGCTTGGGATCGCGCTCTTGTTTGAAGCAGAAATTTCACGGGAGATTTAATTTTTCCGCACTTTTGAATAAATTTTGATTTAATATTTCACCAACTCCAGATGCTGCCATAGAACCTCACACCATAACTCCACCACCTCCATGTTTTACACTCGCTTGTAAATTTCGTAGATTCAATTCATTATTTGGCTTTTTCCAAATAATATTCTACCATCGGATTTAAATATATTAAATTTGTTTCATCTGAAAAGAGTATGTTGCTTCAAAATGTAAAACCCTTCGTTATAAATTGTGTGGTAAATTCAACCCTCGTCTTTCGATTTTTTCCTGTGTATGGTGTTGGGGCCCTAGGACCGCAATGTCCCAGGTCAAGTGGAGGCCTGTTTCGTGCCTTTATTGTAAGCATTCCTTGTCATCTATACACTCAGTGTCACCTAAACCACCGCTAGTATGAACCATGACAAGGACCAATATATTATCCTCTTAGATGACAGGCATAAGAACCTAAATGTTTAAACAACCACCACCACCGTAAGATGCTAAAGTTAACATCCACCTCCAATATCATACCAACCAATCAGCAGACAGACCTACCTTATAAAACTACCGACAAGGCATTCACAAGAAGATTCTCCGTAAAAGCTCCATCACGACTGCATGAAGATTCTCCGTAAAACCTCCATCACGACCATATAAAGATTCTCTCTAAACTCCATCACGATTGCAGCATCATCATCGAGACCCACTCAGCGCAGGATACAGTCTGCTAATAGAACTCACTGCAGTTCGACACTAACCAGGTCTACCTCTATCAAGTTAGAGTGGGCCGCATCCCAGGAACATTGCCGCAGCAGCGTAGCGGGCCTTACAACCCCGTGAAACTCCCCGAGTGAGTTGCAGTGTTCGGGACGCAACATATGGTGGTTTTCTTCGCACAACACACGCAGAATATCCTGCAGTTTTTATACCCTTCGCCCAGTTTTCGAACTTACTTCTTTTTGACACACTTTACTTAATATAATTCTGAGTTCCGAGATTTAATTTAGGATTTTTCTTCACTTCCTTTACAATTTACGTTTTTCTCTAACAGATAACTTGGGAAGACGACCACATCGATTCGCACTATCAAAATTTGATTGATTTATAAATCGTTTTACAATGCTTCTAATAGTAAAACGACTTTTGTTAACAATTTGTGATATTTCGCTATAAGATTTTCGCATTTTATATAAATTTAGTAATATTTCTTTTTCTTCACTTGTCGTTTCATTCATTCGCTCTTCTTGACATTATTACTTCTTCTTACTTTCCCTGTTGCTAAACGACTGAAGTTTAGGATGATTGTTGCTAAAAATGATAATCGGGGTGTTACCTAACTAGATTTTAAAATGACGAGTAATTTCTCAAACAAATACAGATATATTTCATTTAGCATCATGTGCCAATACTTTTGTCCACCGATAAAATGTTCAGTAAATACATTTTTGTTATTGGTTCGTGAATCAATGTATTCATATTATTGCTTCTACTGTCTGATAAAACTAGAATAGATAACAAATGAATATATCAAAAAGCTTTTCCTTCAAATCAATTTGTTTAATAGTTATAAACACTTGTATCATAACAACCATGCTGTGCCAATACTTTTACATATTAAATACAAATAAAAACAAAATACAATAATTTTTATTCCCAACATTCTTACACAACGACAGAATTACATTGGTAGGCGTCGTTTCCTCCATGCCCACGTCGTTTTTCCCCACAATAAAGTTTGAAGGTGATTGCGTATCCTGGTGCTAAAAGTAATTTGAATATTTTGATTTCGTACTTATGTCGTTTTCGTTTCATATACTGTTTGAAGATAATGCGACCTCGAAAAGGAATTAGAGATTCGTCCACGCAAATAATTTCGCTCGATTCAAAATACTTTTCAAAATATTCATTTAACACATCAATTACTGTTCTAATCTTATGCAAGCGGTCGATTATATTTTCTTTTTCATCATTAAAATGCAGCATCCGCAACAAAAGTTGAAACCGATTCCTTGACATTATCGAAGAAGAAAGAGTTTTCAAATATGCCTGACCTTTGGGCTAATGCAAATTAATTTCTGAAAGCTTTGCAATTCTCATCAGCATGATAAGCAAAAAAAATTTTTATCTCGCATTTGTCCATCGGTTTCCACTCATCTAATCGCGATGATGTTTGTCCTGATAATAATTTTTGCGCATACCGATTGGTTTCTAAAACTGCAAGTTCGAAGAATTCATCATTCACAAGCAATAAATAAATATCTTCTGGTCTTCCATAACTTTGACTAAATATTTTGAAACCCGTTGTACCACCGAAAGGCGTAAGGTGTGGTTGGTTTCCGATGGGATCAGATCAGTCTATATATGCCAAGTAGTTACAGTGACTCGCAAAAATATTCGGGCACTTCGCATAAATAATAATATATAACTCTAATTTATTTATATAAACACATTTTTTAATATGTTGTAGCAATGCCTCTTTGTTTCAATCCGTGCCTTAATCGGTGGGCCATATTATAAATGATTTTTTTCCAAATAATTGTTACTGATAGCGGTCCACTCTCCCAGCAACCTTCGTTTTAGTTTGAGTTAATTAAAACCCTTTTGAGTTAATTGCCGTCTTGCGTATTCTGCGATCTAACTTGTTAGATTCGCAGTCGGTCGGCGAACTCGTCGATAGTCCGAACAGAATATTCGCGGTACCCCTTGAAGCTGGGCTTTATATAGGGCCAGGCCCCGGTACTGGAAAGTTCGGGAAACGATCAAAAGCACACCGCCAAAATCCACACGTAAATATTCACGAAACTTCCAGTGCCAACATAACTTATCCCTAAATTTTCAATGGGATTGAAATCCGGCGATTGTGGTGGAGGATGAAGAACTTTTGGGCAACGCTAAAGCAAGGATTCTTGAACAACGCGTGCTTTATGTTTGGGGTCGCTATCCTAGTGAAACTTGTTGCGAATTCCCATTTTTTCTGCACTATTTAATAAATTATTTTTCAGTAGGTGTATGTGACAGTTTTTGTCCACGATGGTGTGAATAAAAACTAAATTGGCAATTCCTCTGGTCGAAATACAGTCCCAAACCATCACGCTGCCTCCGCCGTGTTTTGCGGTACCTCTGGTGTTTCGACGGTGGAACTCTTCATTCGCTTTCCGCCATACCATTCTTCTTCCATCTGAATTGTGGTAATGATAACTCTCCTTTCGTCCTTCGATACTTGTAAATGCCATGCATCCGAAACAGCTTTTGATATAGATCTTAACCCTTTGCACTCGGAATTTTATTTCAATTTTGTTACTAGCATCTCCCAACGCCTTTAACCTGTTAGGCACGGCTGAATTCTACGCGAGGCTATTTCTCTGGACATGGCAGCGCCTGACGCGAACTACGCATAAAGGATATAGCACTGCAATGCCGTTGTCGGACAATGCCGTTCTCTACGCGAGTACATTCGAATGAAGTATTTGATGATTAAATTATGATTTTTTTTTTGAATATATTACACACACCTTAAATTTAACAATTCACTTTAATAATTAATAATACAATTGGGTATGATATATTTTAAAACAGGGTACGACATACGTCACAATCTTCACACTCATAACTCGATCTTCGTCTTATATCGTTTTTTGAACATACGATACAATTTCGTAACGTGCCACGATAGCTACTATACTGGCGCGTTGTGCATAAGCGGTTAAGTGGTTTATTTGAAATTTACTTTAACTAATAAATAAAGCAATTTAAATAAATAAAAGAAGAAACAAATTCTTCAGTAAAGAAGAGCTTGAAATATCGAATATAGTATATGACGGTGGAACTCTCTTGGTCCAACATTTCTTTGTCCGATAGAAAAATTGTAATCATAAATGTAACTATCATCGTGTGTTACATCATTCCAGATTAGTGAGTGTGGTATGACGTTTCCAGTTTGATTATTGCTGAAATTGTTATCCTCATCGCTGCTAGAAAGTTTCCTCACTCGTTTACGCCTGCGACGGAAATACGTTTTCAAGTCTGTATCGCAATCTTCACTTATATTGACCTTTACGATATCATTAGCAAGATTATTTGTATCATCTTCTTCCTCGACTATATTGTACTCGAGATCTAGTTCTTGCATATAGTCATCGCTATCACTACTGTCAAAGTCCTTATTTATTTCGCGCCTTTCACTCGTTGTAAATATTTAGAGGTTGACAGGTATACAATTTTCAAATTCTGAGCAGATTGATATAAGTTTGGAAAGTAAACTAGTTCGGTAAGAGCATCGATAACGTGTGCATGACATCTATTGATTTGAACATGAAAGAATGTCGAGTGGGGCTCGATAAAGGAGCTCCTGAGATAAAAATTGATGTCGAGTTATACTCGACATAGCAGTGCAAAGGGTTAACTTTATTTCTGATTCCTGGGAACCAGTAAACTCTAGTTATCGCACCTCCGTTACCTTCTCGGTATTTACTACGTGCCCCGAGTCATCGTGACACGACCTAATTATATTTGATTTCAAACATTCTGGAACGTAGAATAATAATTTTTTAATTTTACTTTTTTACCCAAATAGCATACTTTTTTGATTAAGTCCATTTCTTAGTTTGAAGAATTTAGCTTCCGATTTTTTTTTCTTTTTCTTTAATGTTACAAATCTTTGTCTTATTTACTTACATCTCTGTTTATTTACTTAAAGCATCGACCTGATTCATTTTACTGTAAGAATAGAGTTCAGTGGTGGATTCGCGGGTTCATTGTTTGTTCATTCAGAGTGAGTTTGAAATTGTCGAAATTGTAACGATTTTAAACTTAACTCCGGTTAAATAAATATGAAATGTTTTGATCGCGCCTATCGCTGCTAGGCATTCGAGTTTAAAATTTTAATATTTTGTTTCTTTGAGTGTTGTACTTTTACTAAAATAACATAAGAGTCCTAGAAAACCATTTATTTATTTCCGAAGTAAAATGTCCCCGAATCCCACTGGCACTGGCATTCCAGTGAAATTCTGGCTCGACTTTTAGATCCTTAATCGTCAGAGCTGGTGTTGAGAAATTATCTTTTACTGCTACTTCGTTTATTTCGCGTTAATTTATGCATAGTCGAATATCGTCGGTGTTTTTCCAAATTATCTTATTTTCTAGCACGTTGCCTAATATTTTTTCTAATTTTCATTTATCACCAAAAACTGGCTTTCTCAGGCGAAAACAAGTTGGGGATCGTCTTTTGTAAGCCTGATTCCATTTCTATTTCTGCACGTAATTCCAAAGTTTTATTATTAATCTTTTGCACTCGGTGATTTTTCGTTACAGAAAAACTGTAATTGGAAGACTTCCTGTCATGAAGTTTATAATATTTTTAAAACTGCAAATAAGAAGTCGTATGCAAGTTAAGACGTAAAATTATTTTTGCTTCGATATTCCACGCATCGTTGGGTAATTGTAAATTTGATATATTAATTAACATCCATCTTTAGAATCTGATTAAATAGCGACTGAGAGGCGCCTCTCGAGTGCAAAGGGTTAATAATAATAATAATTGTTTATTTCCGCCCTTTTGGCCCAGAAATGGCCTTGGCTTACAAACTTAAGACGACACGCATCTATCCACTCTGCTGCATACCACTCACACTCCTGCTACTTCTTTTCTCTCCCTTTTTTCCCTCCGTCACTCTACCTCTCTTAATCTGTTAACCGCCATCTCGTTACTTATGCCATCTAACACTTGTGCTAAACTATACCCTGTCCTCTCCATTCCTTCGCACTCTTCAAACAAATGTTTCAGTTGCCATAACCCCACTCGCATAGCTTGCATACATTGTCTTCCTCCTTTAATCCCTTGCACTATCTTCACGAGTCTGACTCGTGAGGAAAATTTAGGCCAAATTTGAATATCACGAGTCAGGCTCGCTGTTTAACCCTTTGCACTCGAGAGGTGAGCTGCAGTCACCATTTCATAAAATTTGGAAGATCGATATTAATTAATATATCAAATTTAATGTAATGTAACGATGTGCGAGGTATCGAAATCAAATAATTCTACAACTCTATTATTATGCAATTCTTTATTTACTGCTCAAAAAATATCGTCAGTTGTTTAGTAGAGAATCTTTGAATTTCTACTCTTTTCTAGCCAAAAAATCGTCGGGTGCAAAGGGTTAATTTCATGCCAAACGTGGACATCACGAGTCTGACTCGTGGTCTGAATCTCGGGCCAAGTATGAATATCTCGAATGGGATTGTGTGACCCATGCAGGCTATTAGTTAATCATATCTGTTACTTATAGAGAATTTGTTCTAATCATATGTAATAATTAAAATATTTTCTAAAAGTTTTTGATTCAGATTTATTTGAATTTCATAAGAGCTCTATCGCGTGAAGGAAATACGGGCGCGGCTATCTTGTACTTATTGTCAGTCGTAAGATATTTTAGCGCTACCCTCGGTACGTACATGCAAAGAAATATTCGGCGTGCGGAAAGGCGGTTGAGAGGTTTTATGGGACGCGTTGCTACGTAGCTGTTTTTGAGAAACGTAGCTGTTTCTTTTATTTTAATCTAAATTCAAAGATTTTATAACGGCACGTACTGCTAACCTTTTTACTTACAAGGAGAGTGCAAGTCCTTCGGGTTACTAATTTGGTTCACACTTTGCAGGTTTGTAGATCTCGCCATGCAGTTAAAGAAAATATACCATTATAGGAGCAACTACTCAGGTTTTGAAATATTTATGATTAAAGTTTTATTACTCCCTTAATCAGAGATGTATAGTGGGCTCTCAACTTTCGCACATAATTGGTTCCTGATAGTGTGTGCGAATGTTGAATGTTCGAAAGTAGAGGGATGTAAAAAAATATGCAACAAAAACTGTGTTTTAAAGTATTTATTTATCAATATGTATACACAATGATGTGAAAGAGGCGTGTTAAGTGTTTTCGGGTGTTTCCTTTATAAGCTTGTCAAGAGTTGAATACCAGCCTTTTTTTTCTTTTCTTGATAAAGATTTCTATAACATGCTGTGTCTTTCGCAATTGCCTTACGTACTTGAGATATACGTTCTCCATTGGGATCACAAAATATTTCTCGAGATGCGTGAAGGCTTCATTCATATTTTTAATTGTCAAAGTCTTGACGTTTCTACCAGCTTCCTCTTCCTCACTCTCATTGTGTATTTCACTGTTACTCAATTGTTGCTCAATTAAGTATTCATTTGACAGCGGTGCTGATTGACATTCAATCAACTCATTAACATCTTCTTTGTTGACGTCCAAGTTTAGTTCACTCATTACGCTAACTATTTCATCTGTGAGAGTTTCCGGTGTTTCTTCAAAATTTATAAAATCGCTTATCATTTCTGGGCATAATTGTTTCCAGGAACCTTTCATTGTCGACTTGTGGGTGAAGCTTTATTAAATCCAGTGTATGTTGCGTCGCTGGCGAGAGCTCGAGCTCGACTGAGTCTTCGAAACTCATGCCGAAAACGCGACGTATCGTCAGTGACGATTTTGGCTGGAGACATGGTCTCGGCCGATACAATGTATGTTTGGTGGCCCGGGCACCGCGTGCCGCCGGACCGACAAAGGGAGTCGTCGCGCAACATTGTATGTTAACGCGCTTGTGCGCGAGCACCACAGACTCTTTTATCTCAGCCCTTGAGTCTCCAATATTATTTATTGGGTTTCATATATTATAATTCTTGGAAAAATCTGTTAATGTTGGCCCATCATGCCTGTCAGTTGCCTTGATGGCCTTAGTCATTATTGTCCTCATATAATATGGTTTAAATGTAGCTATCACTGTTTGGTCCATGGGCTGCATGAGGCAGGTAGAGTATTGGGAGGAAGAAACACAATATTGATTTCCGGCTATAAATTCTGCAGAGATTTTGGGTGTCCTGGAACATTTTCCAAGACTAATAATGCTTTAAATTGTAAATTATTATTTTTACAATATTGTTTAACTGTCGGCACGAAATGACGAGTGAACCAATCTTTAAATATTAACGCAGTAACTCAGGCATTTTTATTTGATTTCCAAATGACAGGAAGTAATTCTTTACCTTTCCCTTTCAATGCTCTGGGGTCTTCTGCTTGGTAAACTAACAGTGGCTTCAATTGTAAATCACCAGCTAAGTTTCCACCAAAAAGTGTAATGTCAATCGGTTTTTGGAAGGGTTACGTCCAGGGGCAACTGATTCTTCCTTCGATAAAAATGTACGATTAGGCATTTTTTCCAAAACAAACCCGTCTCATCTACATTGAATATTTGACTAGGAGAATATTCTCCATCTTCAATAATTTTGGACAATGAGGAAATAAATTCTTTCGCAGCATCTTTATCTGCATCGGCCGATTCTCCAGTGAATTAAATATTATGCGAAGGATATGTCATTTTAAATTTGTCACACCAGCCATTAGTTGCTTGAAATACCGTGTTAGAATCTTCATTTAATCTAGTCTTCCAATCTTCATGCAAACTAAGAGCCTTAGCTTGAATAATTGAAAAACTCAAAGGGACATTATTTTGTTGTTCATCGTCAATCCATGATGACAAAGATCTTTCCATTTCATCCATCACTATGCCGTGTCTTTCGGAAACAATGTTTGAAGATATATTTCCACAATTTTAAACGTATTTCTTAATTTTACCCTTATTTTTCAAAATTGAACATATCGTAGATCTGTTTGCACCGTACAAACGTCCGATTGAAGCGAAAGATTCACCGTTTTCAGAACGTTTAATTATTTCCATCTTTGTCTCGATCGTATGAAGTTTACGAGTCCTTAATTTCTTTTTCGTCGTATCAACACTGCAGTTTTTCCGTTACTGACTCATGTTTATCCATTTATAAGGGCATAATATTTAAGCTTAAACAAATAAATTAGCAAAACACACAACACGTTGACGCACGCCCTAATGCAAAACTGAAACTGTTTTGACCTCTTGATGCGAACAACATTGTAGTCTGATGCAGGGCCGGCGCAAGGCGGGTCCTGCATCAGAAGTAAAAAATGTGCGAAATAGCGAATTGTATGAACGTAGAATGTGTGAAAGTCGAGGGCCGCCTGTATTTTTGCTAGTTTTGAAGTAGTGTTGTGGCCCAGCGGCGACGTCCGAAAATTCCTATGCTGCAGGTCGGGGTTTGATTCCCGTCCATTGTTAGGTACTTTTTTTAATCCATTTTTTATTTTGTGTTCATTTCTCGCCTGGCAATAAAATTTCTTAATTTCCCTATCCTTCTCATAGATTCCTGCTTCGCTTAACTCATGCTCTGTATACAAAGTCTCTAAACCTTCCTGGCTTACCATTCTCCTCAAATAAACCATTTCTCCTCAAGTACTCTAGCCTATTTAAATAGCTCTTTATCTCTAACTTATTTGCTACCTTTTCTTTCTGCCCTGTCTTTATCCTTAATTTATTTACCTTACTTTCGTCTAGTACTATATACCCAGGTGTACATCTGTGTAATCTCAGACACCATCTAATGTATCTTATTTGTACATTTCCCAAACTTTCGCACTCCTTCTACTCAAACATTTCGGCACCATATATCAGACCACTTACCACTAGTAAGTTGAATATAAACATTCACTCGCTAAAATCGCCTTTTAGTATCTATTTTCCTATCCCCTGCACCTCTTTCATTATTAAAATCACCCTTTTTACCCGTTCTCTTATGTGTGCATTTGTTGTGTGTCTCTTAGCCGTGTGTAGTCACTAGCTTGTCGAACATTTCTTTCGAAGCAGTGTAGTTGAGGAGATGCATCCGGGGTTTTCTGTCAGTAGACGTTGTGATTAATTTTTGAATTTTCGCATCCTCGAGTTACCAACTTGTTCTGTCCTTGTCTGGTTTTTCTTTCTCGGTTACCACGTCGTACGCATTCATTCACTTCAACACGATGGTAATTTGAAATTTCCACAATTAAAAATTTGTTTCATCCTTGAATCGTCCGATTCGCGTTATGTCGTCGCCGTTATGACCGTTCCACATCGCCATCTTTTTTGCCGACCACATTTTTTTTTTAACTGTTTTAAATTTTTAATTATTTCATTTTTCGTTTTTTATTATTACCAGATTTGACTTTTATTTAGCCCTGGACCCATAACCTGCTTGTAAGAGTTGGTAAGATTATGCGAGCTTCTGTTATCGATAAGGTGGTGTGAGTGAGGAGCACGTAGCAGTGATAACCGGAGTCTCAAATGGAAGCGGCGATTCGCTTCATATTTGCGACGAATGAACAAAGGTTTTTCATTGGCTTTTCTAAGTGGACGTAGTACTGTGTAGACTGCTATACTCAGTGCTCTATTTTCATTTGTCAATATCTCTAGCGATAATTGATCTATCCATTGATCATTCTAGTATTGCTGTAGAACTTGGGTCATCGGCGAATAGATTAATCCCCTGTGTATAGTACTGTGTACATTGTTATACGCAGTACTGTATTGTCATTTTTAAAATTAATCTGCGCTATTGTGAGATTATTGATTTTAATTTTCTTTGGGGATTTTCAAAAATTTGAGGCGTTAGATATTTTTTTTTTTTTCTTTTTTGTTTTGACAGGAAATCGAGATCCAGCGCACTGGCCATTATTTCGATTTTTAACGAATTTTGTTCGACATGCGATGATGTGCGATAGTTAATTTATTAGGGATTCGAGAAATCCTTTCCCGATTTCATCAATTAACGTGGTATTTGAGGATTGCGGTAACTGCATCGACGGGTTCATAAATAGCGTTTGAGGCAGGATCTGTGTGAGGTGTATTTCTTTGTTGTTTGCTACAATGTTGCTATAGGATATATGTTGTTTAGTGTACTTATTGTAGGATATTATCTTTTTTCCTCTTTCCAATTTTAGTTTGATCCTTTTACCGCGATTTTATGCTTAAATTCTTTAACCTGTGGACATTTTATATGTGATGTTGGGTGACCGAAATTTTTACAAATCACACAGTATGCCTGGACCTCAACTCCATCTGCGTCTTTAGTGAAAGAGGGTAGTTTGCACTCACCTAGATTGTGCCGGACATTGCATTTGACACACCTGTATCCCAGATTGCAGTTATCTGTAACGTGGCCAATTCGTTGGCAGCGTTTGCATTGGAGTCTATCAGTTTTATTAATCCTTTCGCAAGAGACAAGTGAATGGAAAAGGATTTCTATTTGTTTCCAGTTTTCAATTTTGCTATCGGGGGATAGTTGGATTAGGTAGAAGGGTAGGCTTCTACTCTCGCTTACGGACTTTTTCGTTTCAAATCCTTTTGCAGAAATAAAAGTTACGTTGTCTAGTTTGATTTTTAATAGTTCGTCGAGCACTTGCTGAGGATCAAAATCATTTTCAAGGTTTTTCAGCAATAGTGTTTTTGGTTTTTCGCTTTTTGAGGTGTACGTGAAGTATTCGATTTTGTTATCTTGTAGTATTTTGCAGGAAAGTTTATGATTATTATGATTAGTATTATCAGTGCAGAGTAAGTGTTTTTGTGTATTAGTGAGAGTGTTTTATAAGGCATTTTTACACGAGTTATTTACAATTACGATGGGCGGATATATAGAAAAAGGTATTAATGACCTTCATATGTCCTTTACACGTCCATCCACAAAAAACTAGGGCTATCGACATATGCCTCTCTTAAAACTATTCAACTGTATACGAAACACTTTTCGCTAAGCGTAATGTTGAAAATAAGATACGTCTTAATGTATCGAATATACAAAAATTAATCTTTCACGAGAAATGGTTATATCTTTAAACTATGCGCCGAAGAGATTCCGGGAATGCGTGAAGTGTTTATTTCACACAATAGATAAGAATTAGGGGACCAGAACGAGATGCAATCGCATACCATTTTTCTTCACTCTAGCTTTGACTCTCTGCGAGAACAGTCAAAATACTTCAGATATACCTTCCAAAGAATAAAGATAATTATAAAATGGAGATAGATATTTCTTTTTACCCATAATGACAACACGTAATCATAACCACCACCTTGTATAATACTAAATCATTCGCTAATAATTTCATCTCTAATTTTTCCTCTTTCGTTAGTATTTAGGAATCCTGAAATATTATTGCCACTATTGACGTTTGCAGTTATAATAATGAACGGTTTAAGTAGTTGTAAAATGATTTTTTTTTAAATAATTATGGCAATCTCTTCCAAGTTAGTTTTCAACAGAATTCGCTATAATTGATGCTATTTTTTTTATTGAAATTATTGGGATAATGGGTGTCACGTCCGAGAAATTAAAAAAATTTTCGTTCGTGTGACTTGGTGTGACAAGGTGCGTGTTTTACCATCCGAGTGTCCCCCTTCGGCTCGTGAAGAGCCGTCGTAACCCCCCCATGGTACGAGCTTTGACGAAGCGGGGGGGCTTGTCTCGAATACGTACCGAGTCCTACGTGTGTTTCCGCGCATAAATAGCGAGTGTCCCTGTCCAGAAAATTGTGATATAAAAAAAAAATATAATCCGGTAGAGCCTCATAGGTTTTCCATCCGCCGTCGGGGCTCCCGAAGGAGCGAGTTGCAGTTACAGTTACAGTTACAGTTACGGAGTTACAGAGTTACAGTCAGTCGACGCACAGTTACACTTCGGCAGTTGCCAGTCAAGAGTTCAAGTTCATCAGTCAGTTGTTAACTACGGTTCAGTCTTACGTCTAATTATAACCGCGACGTACCTTGTAACTTATATTGTACTACAGTTTAAAGAATATATTCTACGATACAACAAGTGCCGTTCTTTGCGAGACCTTCTATCCAAGTTATACTCCTTCAACAACCTTGAGGGAAATTGCGAGCCCTCAGCCTGAAACAACACAGTCGTTTGGCAAAGCGACTCCTCTCCAACCGATCGACGTCGTCGAGCTGCGCCCTCATCGTCCACCCAGTCTGGACACCGCCAGCCCGGTGAACCATCGGTATCCTACGACCACGAGAGCCGCCTCCTTCATCTGCAACCTCTGATCGACATCGCCGAGCTGCGCCCTACTCGTCCACCCAGTCTGGACACCGCCAGCCCGATCGTCCATCACGCCTGTTGTACTACGAGGCTTCTCCACGTCTCATCTATCAGCTGCGAGCTCCCATACGACACGCTATACACCAACTGCAAGTCCCTCGATCTCTAAGGCTTGCGGCAATTCAGTGAGTAAACCCCTCAAATTTGTAAACCAAGATACGAGATACTTCGCGAATCACAGCGTACCCGCGCAGAGCCGGACAGTCTAGCCGGTTGGCCAAAAGGGGTATTCAAACACCTTTGCGTTCCTCTGGTTTGGTTTTTTTTTATCTACTAACACCCCTGGGACGTGACAACAAAATTGGTGACAGCGGTGGGATTGGGTGAAATTCCCGTGATGATAATTGTTGGGCTTAACTTGAACGTCCCGGTGTTTGTTAGGGTTTGGCAGGTGTCTCTTGTGGTTGTATAGATGTATTGCTGTCGTCCGTTTTCTACCACGGACGAGTGGGAGTGCATCCCGCAGTGGTAAATCGTCCTATCAATCTCTACTTTACATTGCAGAACTTCCGTCGTTCCGAACTGCGCTAATTGCAGCAGTTGTATGGTTTTTGTAGTGGTATTAGTGGCATCCGGAGGTGCATCACATGGCGGTGCGTCAACCGTGGAGAAGACTGTGGTGTTTAGTGTCCGTCCTCCGCAATCGTACCCCACGAGTGCTTCGGCGGTGGTGGCGATGGCGATGAGGGCGGTGATGGTGGTGATGGTGTTCATTGTGTTTTTAGGTGTTTATGTTGGCGCTGCGCGTTCCTTCCGGGGAGGGAGGTTTTGCCAATTTTAATTTATTCGCGTGCACGATGCGCGTGACGTTCTTATATGCTATCTTTACATTATTTTTGGGGTATATGGTGATTACCCTATGCGGGCCCGTATATTGGGGACCTAGTTTGCCTTTTTGGGGTTCCCTTAGGAGGTACACCATGTCCCCCTGGGTGAACGTCTGCGCATGTACCTTTTTGTCATAGTAAAGTTTGGATTTCCGTTTGGCTTCTATTAGGTTTCCGCGGGCGGTCTTCTGCGCGTAAGTAAGGCGGGTTTGCAGTTCTATAAGATATTCATTGTACGTTTCGTCCGATGTGAGAATAGGCGGGTTGTCTGATGCGGGTACGCGAGCCAATCTCCCAAAAACTAGCTCGTGTGGTGTGAAATGAGTACCCTCATGTACGCTCGTGTTATACGAGAACATGGCCAGGTCGAGCCATGTATCCCAATTGTTTAGAGCAACGTAATTTCTCAGTCTGTTAATACTTGGTGGGATCTTTCTATCGATCCATTTGACTGAGGATGAAATGCCGTGGTTGTAAATCGAGATATTTTAAATTTCTTAGCTATTTGTTTGATTAACGAATTCACAAAGTTGGAGCCTTGATCCGTGAGGATCGCTTTTGGGGCTCCGAAGCGGCATATGAACGAATTTATTAATGCGTTGGCCGTTTCTATGGCATCCGCAAATTCCATCGGTACAGCAATTGAATATTTCGTCAGTAAGTCTTGTATAGTTAGGATGTATCTGGAATTTCGTGACGTCGTGGGGAGCGGGCCCATTACGTCAAGCGAGATTTTATCGAATGCGAGACCCGGCGTGTCTGTCAATACCATTGGTTGTCTGGTCTTTTGTCTCGTTAGTTTCTGAAGCTGGCAACTGTGACAAGCAGTTACGTATGCTGTTACGTCCAGTTTAAGAGACGGCCAGAAGTACTTATCACGTATTCTTCTATAGGTCTTGGTTACCCCTTTATGTCCACCTGCGGCGGAGACGTGGTTCTCCACAACGATGTCATGGCGGGTGGTTTCAGGTGGGATCTGTACTTCATGAGAGCACATAATGATGGTAGTTGGTATGGAGTTGAATAGGACGAGGAGGTGATCTCGGATTTCTTGGTACGGAATGTGGTCGATTGATGTCTTTGACATAGATATTGTTTTTAAATTGAATTCGGTGGCTACGTCGAGGAGGCTGCGTAAGGCCTCCAGGACGTCTTGAGGATCGGCGGAATGAGCTAGGGATGGTTTTATTGGAAGGAGAATTTGGTTGTACTTCTTGGTCTTATAGACTCTTGCCCTGCCCAGCACTAAGTCCTTGGATTTGAACAGCTTTCTATTGGTTTCTAAGTCACATGCCCCTACGTCTATAGGTCGTCCGTCGAGCGTCACGAAACATACTACATTGTCGTTCCGCATCACCAGTCTGTCTCTAGTGTGTACGATTATTCGTCTCGTCGTAGGTGATGGGTTGTCGTAAAATAGTGCGTCGTCAGATGTGGATTTGTTGGGGTCGTCAGGGACCGTGCGTGGGATAGGTTTATGGTTTTGTGGTGAGGTTATCGGTGGGTCTTCCGTGATGTCTACGGGAAGGACAGTGACGGGATTTCGGGACAGTGCGTCGGCGTTTAAGTTTTGTTTCCCGGGTTTGTAAATAATTTTATATTCATATTCCGCCAATTTCAATCTCCAACGGAGCAGCCGAGAGGTTGGATCCTTCACGGAGTTCATCCATACCAATGGCTGGTGGTCCGTTACGAGATTGAACTGGCGGCCATAGATATACGGCCTGAAATAGTGCGTCGCATAGATGATGGCCAGGCATTCCTTTTCGATGGTAGAATAGTTTAATTCTGCTCCCTGCAGAAGGCGGGAGGTGTATGCGATTGGCTTATCTTTTCCTATTTCCCCCTGACTGAGCACTGCCCCGATGGCGAAACCGGAGGCGTCGGTGGTGATGTTGAAGGGCTTCGAAAAGTCAGGGTAGATAAGGAGCGGTTCCGAGGAGAGGGCGTCTCGTAAGGTAGTGAAAGCGGCCTGTTGTCGTTCAGTCCATTCAAACTTTGTGTCCTTTTTTAATAAGTTAGACAGGGGTTTGGCGATGCTTGAAAATTTCTCTATGAATCGACGATAGTATCCTGCTAGGCCGAGGAATTCACGGACGTTCCTCGGTGTCCTGGGTGTCGGGAAATCCCGGACGGCGGCCACCTTGCTTTCACACGGTTTCACGCCCCTGTCTGAGATTACGTGGCCCAGGTAGGTTACTTCCTGTCTGAGGAAACTGCATTTTGCAGGCTGGAGTTTTAGGTTCGCCGCGCGGAGTTTATGAGCTAGTTTTTGGAATTTGATTTCATGCTCTCTAAGGGAGCTCGCGTACAGAACAATGTCATCAAGATAGACGAAAAGCTCCGTTCCCTGCAAACCCGCCAGGACGTTATCCATCAGCCGTTGGAAAGTGGCTGGCGCGTTACGCAGACCGAAGGGCATCCGTTTAAATTCATAATGGCCATATGGCGTAGAAAACGCAGTTTTATGGCAGTCGTTCGGATCCAGGGGGACCTGGTGGAACCCACTTTTTAGATCAAAAACGCTGAAGTATTTCGCGCTCCCGAGCTGATCCAGGATTTCTGAGATGTTTGGGAGCGGGTACGCGTCCGCGATTGATTTTTCATTAAGGCCTCGGTAATCTATAACCATTCGCCATTTTTTTTACTCCCGGATCGTCCGATTTCTTCGGCACGATCCAGAGGGGCGCGTTGAATGGTGAATTGGAGGGCGCTACCACGTCGTTTTCCAAAAGTTCTTTCATTTGCGAGTTTATTTCCTGCTTGTGTATAGGCGGGTATCGGTATTGTCTGATATTGATAGGAGTTTCATTCGTTAGCTTGATTTGGTGTTGCGCGGCGGTAGTGCACCCCAGCTTATCCCCCTCTAGGTGGAATAAGCTGTGGTGCTCTTTAACAAGTGTTCGGACGTGGCGGCGCTCCTCGTTATTTAGATGTTCTACGTTTACCTCGTCGAGGATTACCTCGACTCGGTCGCGGGTCTTGGCCGCGGAGTTTCTTACAGAGTGGACGTTTACGTCCCTGAGGTCGCACGGTGGTTCCGTGGATATTTGAGTTATGGCTTCCAGGATCAGCTCTGGAGTTTGAAGCGTCGTGTCGGTTTCACCGAAGTTGGCACAGCCAATTATGGCCGTACCATCCCGGTTGGTTGCCACGCAGTCAAATGTGGCAATGTTGGGGGCAAGTTCTCTGCCCGGAAGGAACCCATATACGGGCCCGCATACGCTTACCGCGATCCGAGATATTGATTTCGCCGGGAGGACAATTTCCTTTCTATGCGGTGGCGGCGCAAAAGGGGCCACGGTCCCTCTGATTTGCAGTGATTGATTTGGGTACGATATGATGGCACCTTGGTTCAAGAATGTTGAACCAAGGATTCCATCCGTAGGGATGGGGAACCCGTCGGGCACCACATGAAATGTTTCGTTTTGTTCGAAGAGTTCGATTTCCGCTGATCCTATGGTTTCTACCCTTTCATTTGTAATGCCGTGGAGGTTAAGTCTCTCCTGGCTGTTGATTTTGGTTGATGGGTGGATCAGGGATCTTTTCACGAGATTAGGCTCTGCTCCTGTATCAACCAAGAGCAGAGCGGGTTTTGCTAGTTGTGGTGCCTCGACGGTTATTCTTGGGACTAACGGTAAGTTGGTGACAGTAGCGTTTGCAATTAGTGCTTCTCTTCCTCCGGCGTTGCTGGGGCCGTTTCGATTACGCGAACTCCACGCGTTGGTTCGCGCTCCTCGCGTCGGGAGTTCGATGTCGACGCGAGGGGCTGGCCGTTTCCCTGCCCCTGTTCATGATGCGTGCGGCGACGGCATTCATGGATGTCATGACCCGGCATTTTGCAAAAGCGGCAATATCTGTCCTGGCGCACGGACTCGCGAGGGGTGTCAGGTGTTCGTTGAGCGCGTCGGCGACACTCGCGAATGTGGTGGCCCGGAATCCTGCAATATGTACAGTATTCGTCCGATCGCGGGGGACCGGGTCTGTTTTGACGATTTGGTCTTTCTGGAGATTCTATCCTGGTCTGCTGTCTTGTATACGTATTATTGCGTGGTGGGTAATCCCGATGTCGTTCAGTATAGGTATTACGTCGGTCGCGGTCATCGTCGCGTCTGTAATCGGTGCCGGGTCGTCTGGTACGGTACCAATCAGTGTCGTCCTCCAATTCGAGGGCCAGCTCCTCAGCAATGTCGAATGCCTCGACGACGTGTTGTGGGTCTCGCCGTCGGAGTTCTGTGCGTATTCGCGGGTCTATGCCTCTTACGAAGCAGGATAGCGCCAGTTCGTCTATACGACGCGTATCTGAGGTGTCATAGTCAAGGATAGCGTTCCTTAAATCCTTTACGCGATTTACGTAATCAGCGATACTTTCGCGTGTCTCCTGCCGGACAAGCACAAGCTGCCCACGATATACCTCATCGCAGTGAGGGCGGTCAAATTTAGCCTTTAGACGGGAGCAAACTTCTGCTACTGTGTCGAGGCAACAGCCCTCAATGGCGCGGTATGCGCGTCCTCTCAGGCTGCCTCCCAATAGTCTCACGAAAGCTGCCTCCGCGTCAGGTGCGAGCATATCCCGTGCTCGTCGTAATGCTTGGCAATATGATATAACTGTCATGTTCGTTCCGTCGTATGGCGGGAGGAAGTCTAATGCTCGGTTAATAGACATGTTTGTCGCATCTATACGTTCTATTGCTGCTGAAAGGGTATGTGTCGTTTGATCAGAGGTGCGTAGCGAAGTTGCTTGCGCCACTTCCAACTCTTGTCGGAGCAACTCCGTCTTATAACGTTCCTCTTCTAAGGTTTGTTTTTCGCGTTCAAGTTCCTGTTTTTCTTTTTCTAATTGTTCTCGTCTTTTACGTAACAGTCTTTCTTCGTCATTTAAACGTTGGTGGTGGCTAGTTGCCTCGTTGTCAGTTGCGCTGGATTGGGTTCTTGTGGTAGGCATTTTGAATTTTCGCGAATACAGCGCGGGGAAAGTAATTGAAACGTGCGGGAAGCTTTGCTTTTATACACGTAATAAAACACCGTAAGGGATTTCACCCAATTCCACCGCGACACGTGGAATTACGATTGCCGGAGTCCTAAAGAACGATGGGACTTTTGTGCGGGTGCAACGTACAGTGACCCATACGGCACATGGACCGATGTCGTGGTCCAGGCCCTCATCAAAATAACCTTACAAAACTACCTCACGGACATAAAATTGGAGAAGAATAAAGTAATACTGAAATCTGGGCAACGATGCGAATTACACAAAGGGAGCTGTTTAGATTCGGAAAACGGACATACGTATTGGAGACCAACACCCGAAGACCGCTGTAGCTTCAATAGCTACAACGTCCTATACGAAGGGCAAGCAGCCATCGTAACAGCGCCGAACCAACCAACCGTGTACACAGTAACATCAAAAGATTTAACTTTCGCCCTGGCACAAACAACAAAAACCCCATTGTGCGGTTACACATTAATTAAAACAGAGCATCCAAAACTATATATACTAGAAACAAGGAACAGTCCCTTCAAAAAGGATAACAAGCCAACCACAAACAATTTGGACATATTCACGTATATAAATTCCAAGTTTATATACGTAGAACGACATACACGCAATCAAATAATAAATTTATATAGAAATATAATAGAAGCCAGATGCAAGTTACAAACACAAACAATTAAGAATGCTTTAGCACAACCCACCCAGGATGAGGTAGCATTTTCCATTATGGGAGAGATCGGTTATGTAGCCATACCAGCAGGTGAGGCCGTGCACATTGTGAAATGTGTACCCACGACGGTCTCGTTTAGGAAAAGAAGAACAGGGACCGCCGCCCAAAGATGGCGCCCCGTAACCGGAGGCGCAGGCGAAGACGCGGCCGTTCCAACGGGACCACGTATATCTGGGTGAATTACACCGGCGTCTGCACAATGCGCGGCATACGGGCTACCTATAGTGATGAACGAACATATACTCCAGTGCGACTTCACTACGAGTTTGCCATCGATACGCCCGGATCGGACTCTCGCACGCTCGTCCTTCAAATTAATCTTTTCGACGAGCGCGGTGACGCTTACAACAGTTATCCACTACTCATAACCGGTCCGATAAGGCGAGGAAGTCTGCGCTGGCCGATAATCGAGCCCAACCACGGTGAGTCACCTATTTTTGAGATACACCACGATAGCGGTTCCACCGTGCGATATAACAACCGCGTGCTTTATCGCGTGGCCATGAGCACCAAGATGAACTATGGCCACGCCTACGAGTGCAACCCGGATAGCCAAGTTCCCATGGATGCCCCCACTACGTCGGCCGCCGCTCCCCCAGCAGACGCCGTCGAGGAGGCGTGGGAGGCCGAGGAGCGGTATTATTAGATGTGGCATACGGCATCGGAGCTCAGTCGTCCCCAAAGCCCCGGAGTGATCACATGGCAGGACGCATATCCCATAAGCCCATGGCTGCGACCGTGCTGACCAGCCTCGAGGAGCAGTGCCGTCCCTTTGAAGTGTCCGACTGGTGATCCTACATCAAGCTCGAGGACTCGCTTAACTTTCGCGAGGTGAGGTGTCACGTCCGAGAAATTAAAAAAATTTTCGTTCGTGTGACTTGGTGTGACAAGGGGCGTGTTTTACCATCCGAGTGTCCCCTTCGTCTGGTGAACAGACGTCGTATCCCCCCCATGGTACGAGCTTTGACGAAGCGGGGGGGGTTGTCTCGAATACGTACCGAGTCCTACGTGTGTTTCGCGCATAAATAGCGAGTGTCCCTGTCCAGAAAATTGTGATATTGACTGTGTATAAAAAAAAAAAATAATCCGGTAGAGCCTCACAGGTTTTCCATCCGCCGTCGGGGCTCCCGAAGGAGCGATCATCTTCCGCAGATCGTATCATGGGTAAAAGAAATAGTTATGTTATATTATAATGTTCTTTATTATTTCTCTCTAGGAACGTATATCTATTCTCGTAGAGAGTCAAATCTAGAGTGAGGAAAAAAGGGTATGCGATTGCAGCTCGTCCCGGTTGTAATGAGTAAATGAGGATTGCCCCATCTTAACAACGGGTGATGACAATAATATATATATAACATCGGGTTTGGATCGAGCGTTCAGGGTGTTATCTGGTGTGCGTGCGGAAGGATGAGACCGCGCGCAAGAATCGTATGAACGGGATGTTTATGGGAGTATCGATTTCAAGTGAAGAGTGGAAGTTTAGGAATGCATCTGACTGTTCAGGCTATTTGACCAACTGTGAGCAAGGCTGCAAAGAGTGCGTGGGAAAAGCATGATTTTTTTTTTTTTTTATTTATTGAATCAGTTATCAGAAATACGTATTCTACGGGCTGATGTGGTTTGCACGAGATTTAACGCGAGGTTCAATCCATAACGTGATGAGGGCTTCCACAATGAAAAGTCCTCCTAAGCCTCATCTGAGATCAATGGACCGTTTCTCTTCAGTCCTCTGTTTCCTCGTTCCTTGAGAAGTGGTTGAAGAAGTGGGTTTACATGTCCATCCAATCTGGCGAGATGTCTTCCACTTCTTCCCCGAATAGTGTCGTTGACCAATGGGATGCCAAGATCATTGTGAATTATTTCATTGCAGACATACCAGGGGGCATTAGCAATTGCACGGAGCATTTTTGATTGTGCTCTTTGTATGATTGCAATGCTGGATTTGCTAGCACTACCCCATAGCTCCAGTCCGTAAGTCCATATTGGAACTAACATGGTTTTGTAAATTAGAACTTTGTTCTCTAATGGCATTTTTGATCTTTTACCAAGTAGCCAGTACATATTTTTAAATTCTTGCTTGAGCTGTTTCCTTTTTTTAATTATGTGATTCCTCCAAGATAACTTGCTGTCAAGATGTAGACCCAAGTACCGAACCGTTGTTGATTCCGGGATTTGTATTTTGTTAAGAAAGATGGGGGGGGAGGGGCATCGACCCTTTCTGAGAGTAAAAGTAATATGGTTGGATTTAGTTTCATTGATCTTAATCTTCCATTTTGAGGTCCATTCTTTTAGTATTTCTAGATAGTTTTGTAGGTGATGTGATGCAATAGTGGAGTCCTCGTGACTTGCCAAAACCGCAGTGTCATCAGCAAACGTTCCTAGTGTAATATTGGATGTTGTTGGCAGGTCAAAGGTGTAAATTAAATACAGGATCGGGCCCAGCACGCTACCCTGTGGTACTCCGTCTCTTATTGGGTGGGTATCTGATAATTCGCCTTCCACTCTTGTTTTAAAAACACGATCTTGCAAATATGAGGTGAGAAGTTGGTAGAAGCTAGGAAGAAGATTCTTTATCTTATAGAGTAGTCCATCATGCCATACCTTATCGAAGGCTTGTTTTACGTCCAGGAAAATTGCCGAACAATATTTTTTGTCTTCCAGTAATTTATTTATTGTACTAACGATTCTATGACATTGTTGAATCATAGAGTGCTGACGCCGAAAGCCAAATTGATGATCCGGGATAAAATTTAGATAAGGCGTAATTCTGTGGAGTAAAAGTCTCTCTAGTACTTTAGAAATGACAGGTAGTAGGCTTATTGGTCTATAAGAGGAGACGTCGCTAGGGTCTCTCCCCGGCTTCGGGAATAAGATAATTTCAGCTGCTTTAAGTGATATAGGCCAATAGTTTAATCTGAAGACAGCATTGAAAATATAGGTCAGCATTACTATGCCTTTTTTAGGTAATTCTTTCAAAATTGTTGCGGTTATTAGGTCCGGCCCACGAGATTCTTTATTATTCAGGTTAGAGATTTCTTTTTTAACTTCGTTAGGCGAGACGAGTTTAATTGAGCCCTGATTAGCAGAGTTCGTAAGTCCAGCATTTATGCAATGCACAATATCCTGATCGGGATGAATGCTGTTCGGAGAGAATACATCCTCGAGGTGCTTAGCAAATAGATTCGCCTTTTCTTTGCTACTCTTAGCCCATGGACCAGGAGGAGCCGATTGTACACGAATCGGATGATTTGATTGGATCGGTTTTTGGAACTGAATTAGTTGCACGCCATATCGAATTGTCATAGCGACTGAGGTTCACAATGTAATTTTGGAACGAGTTATCACGTAATTCCTTTAATTTGCCTTTAAGTTTGTTGCTTATTCGATTGTATATCGTCTTATCTGTAGGAGAGTGGTATCGCTGTCATTTCGCCTTTGCTCTTTTTTTGTCAATTATTAGTTTTTTAATTTCTATTGGGGTAAATTGCGTTGAATTTTGTAATTTAGGCTGTGGAATGGCTGTTTTGGCTGCATGCTGAATTAGCGAAATGAAATTAATGGTGGCTTCCTCAAGTTCTTCTGGATTTTTTAGTCTTGTGTTTAAGTTAACATTCTCAGTAATGCTATCCCTAAATGTATCCCAGTCAGTTTTAGAATCGTGCAACTTGGGAGCAGCTTTCTTTTTAATTATTGCAGTACTAACTGTTGCTATTATAGGTTAGTGATCAGACGATAAGTCGTGGCTTGATTCTATGTCCATATAGCATTGAGCAATACCGTTGGAGATGAAAAAATCAAAGAGGTCAGGTATCTTGATGGGATCAGTAGGCCAATAAGTTGGTGTCCCAGAGGATAGAAATGCGTATTTCTTTTCCTGTAGCAGTTTAGCTAATTCCTTTCCTTTGGCAGTGGTTAGTCGAGAGCCCCATAATGTGTTTTTGCTGTTGAAGTCACCACCTACTATGAATTTGGGGCCAATGGTACTAAAGAAATCCTGAAAATTTTCTTCCTTTAAATTATGTTTGAGCGGACAATAGACTGCTGAAGTTACCAAGTTTCCACATTGGGTTACTACCATGATAAATGTAGCTTGCTGGCAATCTTTTGAATAGTTACTTAATGGATAATGGGCGATCGAGTCTTTAATTTAAATTGCTCCCAATTGGTCCCAGCATGGGCTGTATTGTCTGGGTGATTAGTGTGATGAAGTCGGTACTGTGGTATTTTAAAATATGTTTTTTCTGTAAAATGAGTTTCACTAACCAGCAGTATATCTATTAAATTAGTACTGAGGAAAATTTTTAATTCCTCTTTATGTTGTGCTAAGCCGTTAGCATTTCATAATCCTATGCGTAATAAATTAGGCATTGCGCTTGCCGACAAGCATTGAGAGCATGTTTAACACCATGCTGTTTTGCTGCATTAATTGATTGAACATTATTTTTAAATCTGCCAGGAATTTGTTTAATAAGCTACCGAGGTTTTCATCCTCCTTGTGTTGTGTAGGTGTTGGATTGTTTGAACTGTTGCTGCCCCTCGTAACATGTGCGTAACTGCGTTCTTGACTGAAGCGTCTATTTGATGGGTTGAGGTTTGCTTGTCCGTTGTTTTTGGTTGAGTAGGAGGTTTGGTGGAAGAGTTGTTATTATGACTATTATTATTATTAAGGCGATGATAGTACTCGCAACCTTTATAGTTAGCCGGATGAGGACCTCCACAGAGAGCATAAAGGGCCGGCGTATCATTTCCTTTTTTGCAGGCTGCGGAAATGTGGGATCCGCTACATTTTACGGAAACGTAAGGCCTATTGCAGTAGGTCTTTGTGGGGCCGTACATTTGGCAACGGGTACATTGAACTGTGTTTTTCGTCTTCCTGGGCGGTTCAATGGCAATGATACAGTTTAACAATTTTCGTATTTAAAAGACCTTCAGATTATTGTTGGCAGGCTCGAGGTCTATAAAAAATAGATTTAGGGGTTCTTTGGTTGTCCTATGTCTGGGGTTGATGATATTCCTTACTTTATGGCCCATAGCCCATAACTCTTCCTCAATGCCTTTTGTATTCATGGTGTGGTGAAGGTATTTAATTACTATTCTGTATGATCTTTCCTCTTTTAGTTGGTAAGTATGGAAGATGATCTGTTTCTCCTTCAAGTATTTCAATAATTTTCTATATGTGTCAGAATCCGCACATGTGATCTTGATGTTATTATTCGCGAGGCTTTTAGTTAAGAATTCTTCTTTCTCCACTACCTCGCTTAGATTCCTAACCATCTCGTAGAAATTGACAACCCCGTATATAAATATAGGTGGAGGTGTAGGTATTCCTGCTTGGTTCGTGTTTGAACTTGTTAGTTCTACATTGTCCTTATCAGAGGGCATATTAAATCTGTTGTTAGTGCTGATACTTGACTCTGCAGTAGTTTTCTCGCAATGTGCCCTTCTCCTCTTCATGGTTTTAACCACTTGCCAAGCGTTACCTTCTCCAGTATTAACGGCTAGTTCTTCGCTATCTCTAGAGAGTATTTCAGCTGTATCGAGGTTATGTATAGGACGTTGTTGCAAGGAATGCAGGGAGTGTTGGATTTGACTCGATTGCGAATTTTGGAAGATTTGCTGCTGAACTTGTTGGGAAGGCTGCATATTTTGATGTGATAGCTGCTGTAATTGTTCGAAGAGTTGTGTGTTTTGCAAGTGCAGTGGGGTTTTAGCTGGGACTGAGTCATCACATAATTGTTATTTATAATTTTTGACTGTTGTGGATAATTAAGTTGTGATGTTTGAACGTTTTGCATTGAGGGGAACTGAGCCGTATCGCCAGGAGACAACATTTGCTGTGAATTACAAATTTTAGGGCCTTTTCCCGTAGGAAACATTTTAGGCTGAAGGAAGTTTCGACGGACACACACTCAACTAGTCAACCGCACTGACAGTGGAACCACGTGCACACACCCGCCACTACGTACAAGGGCTCAGAAAGTTCGGGCCTGTTAGAAAAAGACACGCAGAATGAAGGAAATAACACGTGCGTTCGTTTCGACGGTTCGGACGCGACGGAAAAGCATGATTGAGTCAGAGAGCATGAGTATGAAAGAAGATAGAGTGTATGATTTATATAAGAGCACGAGGCATATAGATAGATAGGGTAGTCGTAGTGAATAGAGGATCATGTGTTTGAGAGTTAGAATTGAGAGAGACTTGGTGTAATATTTTTAATTAAATAAACCTGTTTTATTATTCAAGAAGGAATTCTTTTTTTCGCCTAACACCAGTCCCATAATTTTTAACTAACGTGTAAAATAAACACTTCACGCATTCCCGGAACCTTTTCGACGCATAGTTTAAAAATATATCTTTCTCTCTTTGGCAGATTAATTTTTGTATATTCGATACGTTAAAGCGTGTCTTATTTTCAACAGTATTAATAATTAATTTTATTTCAATTAAATTAAAGTTTATAATTACAAAAAATAGTTTATTTTAAAACAATAGTTTTGGATACTATAAAAACTTATATTTAAATTTTTTTTAATTTAATTAAATTCTTTTTTATCTTTAGCTATTAACTTTAATAAATTTAATTTACAAAATTAATGTTTTAGCTTTAAACTATGAAGCTAAAAATTTAATTATATAATTTTAGAAATTTTTATTATTTTTATAATATGTAAGTTTATTTTATTATTTGATTATAATAATTATTTTTTAATTTTCTTAATTTTAATTCAATTTATTACGTTAACAATTTTAATTAATTTCATTATTATAAATAATAATGGATAAATTTGTTAAGTATATTTAATTTATTCAGTTGGAGGAGCAATTTTAGGATTATCTTTAATAATTAGGATAAATTATTTATATGGACATCAAAAAATTCATTTAATTATTTTACTAAAATAATGTTAGAAGAATTAATAATTTTGTTTATTATGATTATTATATTAAATTTTAATTTATATTTAAATTCAAATTTATTATTTTCATTAACTTTTGTATTTTTATTTAAAATTAATTGATTAGATTGGAGATTTTATTTATTAAGTTTTTGTTTCAATTTATTTATTTAAATTATGAGTTTTAACTTTATGAATTTTATCTTTAATTTTTATAAATTTAAATAAAGAAAATACATTATGTTTATTAGTAAAATATTTTATAATATTATTTATATTATATTTATTTATTTCAATAAATTTTTTATTTTTTTATTTTATATTTGAAGCTAGATTATTAATAACTTTTTTATTATTAATAAATTGGGGATATTCAATAAATCGAATTTTAGCTAGATTTTATTTAATATTTTATACTACAATTCTTTCTTTACCTTTATTAATAATTGTTATATATTTATTAATAATATATAATAATTTGAATTTTAAAGTGATAGAATTATATAATAATAATATAAATATTTCTATATTTATACATATTTATATATTATTATCATTTTCATTTAAAATTCCTGTATATGTAACACGTTGACTGCCACGCGTGTTTTGAACAAAATCTCCGTCAGGCCACCCGTGCCGCTGTAGGAAGCGTGCGTTGCTTACTCATGTCTGTTTCTGTTTCTTTTGATACATTATTACGATCCTCATTTGTGACCTTACTACTCTGCATGAATAGTTGGAATCTTTGCCGAGTACTGAGTGGTATAACTTAAAATCTTTGGCCTAATTTTTTTCAATAATCAAGAGAAAAATGAGACTGTTACTGAAATTAAAAATACGAAATGAACCGATCATAGGCGCGAGCAATTCGGAAAAAACCAACAGCTTTTTGTCCAAGCTGTCCTGATCAACCTCAACTTCGCAGAGAATGTCTTAATGTTTTACACTGTGAATCATTTTTTCAGTAAATCATTTTTATAATAATTCAATAGTTTTATTACCTCCTGTAGAATATTTGTCCAAATATTTTCGGAAATCCTTTGTAAATAGTCAAATTAGCGTCATCCGAATACAAATGAAACGGCCCGATGTCACCCGACCCGAATTACGGGTGAGGCGGCAGTTAACGTGTTAATACATTCATGATTATTAAAAGCTCATGTTGAAGTTTCTTATTATGGATCAATAGTTTTAGCTTTAATTATATGAAAATTAAGCAGTTATGGATTATGACGATTAATATTTATTTTTAAAAATTATTTTTTAAAAATTAAACATTATATTTTAATAATTAGATTAATAGGAATATTAATTTTAAGATTTATATGTTTTCGTCAACTAGATATAAAATTAATGGTAGCTATTTCATCTGTTGCTCATATAAGATTAACCCTTTGTAGTCGAAGCCTTTTTCGCACGGATGAACCAACAACTCGAGATGTTTTGTAGCATTTTTGGTGAATTTCTTATCTCTAACTTAAAATGATTACACGTGCAAATTAATGTATAAAACTTTTATATTTTAATATTTTGTGTATCTTTACACCTTTACGAAGATAATTTCTTAAATATTAGGCTTTGTAATTTTGCACTGTATGATATTTCATATAACAATTGCCAAGATGCATGCCCGGTTTGTCGGGACATGTATCACAATAGTATGTTGTTTGATGTCTTTTGTCCGGTTTATTTCTTTGAGAGCAGACATTGCAATTCTTCCTAACTTCCGATAGGATATTATGCAGCTTTCCATTCAGGCGGATGTATTTGGAATCGGAGGTTGAATTGAAGCTCGATTACGTGTTTGGCGAAAATCTCCAATCAGTTGGTGAACTAAGGTTTTCAGATGCCGCTTTACTTGAGTTTATTTTTTTACTGCGTCCATGCTTATAAAGATCAATAACTTTAACACGAGTAGTTCTCCTGCCACGTCAGGCAAGTTCGAACTAATGCTAAAAATGCAGTCTGGTTCGTGGTTGCGGACTAATTTCGGATAAGAAAATCTTATCTCCATTCGAAGGGGTTGTCATTCTACGCTTCATAAGATTATACAGGGTGTGGTTAAGAACCCGCTTCAAAGAAACTAAACATAAATAGTTATCGCCGCGCATTGAGTTTACGCATGAAACCAAGTGGAGAGCGAGAGTCACCTCTCGAGTTGCGGCATCAAATTATGCGGTGAGCGAGAGTCACCTTTCTTGTGCAAAGGGTTAATATTAATAGGATTAATAACTTTTACAAAATTAGCAATTTATGGAAGTTATTTAATAATAATTGCTCATGGTTTAAGTTCTTCAGGTTTATTTTGTTTAATTGAATTAGCTTATAAAGAAACTAATAGACCTTTAATGATAATTAACCCCTTGCACTCGACGACGTTTTCATTACAGAAAAATAGTAATTCGAAGACTTTCTGTTATAGAGTCGACGATGTTTTTAAAATGGTAAATGAGAAATCATATGAAAATTAAAACATAGAATTATTTTTCTTTGACATTCTACCCATCGTTAGGTTATTTTAAATATCATTCATTTATTAAAGTCGATCCTTAGAATTGGATTAAATGGTGACTGAGAGTCACTTCTCGAGTGCAAAGTGTTAATATATATATATAATACTTTTATTGTTAAAAGCATATAAAATTTTGAATTTTAAAGAACTAATTAAATTAATAAATATAAAAATTGAATTAGATTTATAATAAAAATTATTAATTAAAATTGCAAATTTTATATTATTTAATTAACTAAAATCCAAATTAAATTTAAAAATTTAAATTTTCTTTTTTTGTAAAAAAAAATTTTTACTATTAATCTAAAATTCAAAATCAAAAAATTTAGTAATTAAATTAATTAAGTTTTATAATTTAAAAAAAATCTATTCATTAGATTATAAACCTATAGAATTTTATAGCCTACTGAATAGATTAGTTATCGGTTCAGATCCAATTGCAATAGTGTATATAGCCATCTATACAGTAATACAACCAATGATCAGATCTATTCACTAGATTATAAAACCTATAGAATTTTAATAATTTTATATCGTAGAATATTAAAAAATATAACAATAGATTGTGAATCTACCAGCTTAATTTAGCTTATTTATATATTTTTCAGTCAAATCCTATTGAATCGAAATGGCTATAGCAATTCAATAGGAATTTTTTTTCTTATTTATGTAAAAAAAATAGCTCACCACGATATTGGTCGAAAATGTCAATAAAATTGAATATTTCAGTCAAATCCTATTGAATTGATGTGACTATAGCAATTTAATAGGATTTTTTCTCCTTATCTATGTAAAATAATTAGATCACCACGATATTTATATAAATTTTTTATGTTATAAAGTCCATACAAATAAATTTTTCTATATTATGAATTATATAAATGAAATAGAATTATTGAAATATTAATTAATAAGCTATAATAATTTAATAAAATCAACAAGTTATTAAATATAAACAAATTTTTTCAATAATGATTATTATCAAGTTAGTAATTTTCATCTTTTTAATTTTCATAAAAATATTTTAATTTTTTAATTTTAAACTTTCATATAAAATTTATTTTATTATTATTATTATTAATATATAATCTTTTATTTTATAAATTAAATTATTATTATTATTTTGTGTATCGTTTATTATATAAAATTATTGACTATATGAATATATATATGTTGCGGGTATCAAAGGGGGTATCGCGTCGTTCCCTTGATCTTCCTGGACACGTGGTTTCCGCCCGAAATAATTCGTCTTCGCGGTTGTAAGGCGCGAAGATATCCCGATGTGGATGGACGGTTCGACGCGACACGGTATCTCGTCGCCTTAACGAGGAGATACGAAAATCGTCTCGTTGATTTCTTTGTACGCGTTTGATGATCGATGTTTGCTTCGTTTGACCGTTCGGTTTCGAGTTCTGTCTTCAACTACGTTTCAACTCCAACCCTTAACTCTCCGTGCTCAGAGTTTCCACGCGATGGTATATTAAATAAAAGAGTTTATATAGATAATTATTGTGACTATATTTATATATTTGTGACTATATTTAATTATATATTAATAATATTCTTTTTTTATTTATTTATAATAAAATATATATTATTTAATTAATTAGATTTTATTTATTTTTGTTTCAATCTTAATATATATATTAATAATAATAAATTATTTTATTTGAATAATTATTGTTTATAAATAATTAAATTAAATTGTTATATAATTATATATTAATATATTAATTTACTAAAAAAGAAAAAGAATTATAAATATGTAATGTAATATCTAATCTCTTTTGTTTGAGGTATATAAGGTTTAGACGATAAAGGCACAATACTATGGGAAAAGTAATGTTATTTCTTGTAGTCACAAAGAGAATTAAATGAAACGATTGCATGCATCGATTGCTTCCACAAAATTATTGGCACACGCACCAAAAATTAATAATTTTAACAATGTTAATATTTTGTAGGGTATCCTTTTCGTTTTATCACGTCGGAAAGTTTGGCACTGAATTTATTTTATTTTAAATGTGCTTTTTAAATATTCTTCCTCTATATTATGCTATTCCTCTTGTGATTTACTTACTAATTCCGTTTTATTAGTTATTGAATGCTTTCGTATTTTTTTTTATCTAATTTGTCTCTCACCATCTCAATGGAATTTAGATGGGGTGTATTTATTTTATTTGTGTAGTATCGTATTTATGATCGTTGGACAGTGCTATAGTAACCACTCTTGAATAATTTTCGATTTGTGTTTCGAGTCATTATCTTGATTTAATTAGAATCTTTCAAGAATTCCCAATTTTTTGAACGTTTCGCTTGAAATTATTCTTTAGCATACTGAAGTTTCCCATTTTATTTATTTTTTCTGTTATAAATTTTAAATTTCCTACCCGGTAGTAACTGATACATTTCCAAATCATAATATGACTACCGTATTTGGATATTTTTAGGATCCACTTCTTCGTTCGGTTTCCGTTATACTTTTATGTGAACATCAGACCACAAAATATTGAATTTACTCTTGTCACAAAATGTAACATCTCTCCAAAATTCTCTAGATCTTGAAATAAATGTTCTTGCAAAATCCAAACTTTTTTTTTTCGATTTACTGCAGTAGCGTATGGTTGTCTCCGTCTGGGTGTTCGTCCATTGCATGAATTCTTCCGTAACATTGAACGGTCTGCTTCATTAGAAACAGTTTTATTACACTAATGTTGGAGCTCGGTGTTAATTTGTGGGCATTTATTCTTGAATTTTATTCATATTTCGAACAAGAAAATGTTCTTCTGATAAATTTAAAACCTTTTTCTTTCCATGTTCAAGTCTGTCTTCAATTCTAACTTCATCTTCAGACCCTTAATTAATAATATTTTTGGCAGTTGAAAAACTTTTGTTTATGATATTTCCAATTTCTCTATACGATTCTTCAGTTTTCCCGTGATGAGTTACTAAATTTCTTATATCTAAGTTAGTTTCTTTAGCTTTTCTCGCCATAGCAAAATGTGTATTCGAATATTTCTTTTATTCCTTTCGCTACTACGGGTGATTATAGTCACCGGCCACAGGAATTAAGATAAGTGCTATCGTTTCGCTTAGCTCTCTTCGCAAAGAATTACAAGCGTTATTACGATAGTCGATTTTTCTTTCCACATTTTCTCTTTTTTTTTTCAAAAGACTTGGCTCCGAAGGCTACAGACTGCACGCGTGTAATGCTTCTATGTTTGACATGTCGCTACGTTGTACGGGAGGGATTCCGCGACGAAACCTGCCGTTGCGAAAGGGTTATTAGATTTTAGTTCTTCACTTGGCTGTTAACTGACTATTATAATATCTTATACTGAGCTTGAATAACAGCGAAGAAAAGAACAGAATATCTGAACAGGCTGATTCAATAGTTTCTCGCAAAGTATGTTAAGTATGCCAATAATTATGTGTCAACAATTGATACATGGATTCGTTTCGTTTCACTGTTTACAACTACAAATTGCGATATTAATTTGTTCGTAATGTTGGCAGTTTATGGTTTAAACATTCTTTTGTAAAGAAAAGAGGAATAAGAAATATATGATTCTTTCTTTTGCCCATCATATTCTTACCAACTTCTGCGTGTGACAATAATTCTGTGACTCATTGTATATGTAGTGATATATTCGTTGTTACTGCCCATGCAATAACAGCATCGCGCACGTTTTTGATGTTCCACTCTTCTTTGATGGTAAAGATAATGGAACTATATAATAGAAATAATAATAATAGTAATAATAGTAAACCCCGTGTTGTGGGCGGGGTAGAATACCCCAACAGTATTCACTGCTTGTTGTAAGAGGCGACTAAAAGAGAAACTCATTGGAGGGAACATATAAAAAAGGCTTGGGAAAAAAAACGCAGCGTGGGGTTCGCCAGGGCGTCCGGAGCCAAGGCTAGGTGTGACAGCGAGCAGACCATCGGTGACAATTGTCTGAACAGGCGGAACATTGCCGGGCAACCCGTAATTAATACAGCCGAAACCTCAATAGGAAACACACAAAAACAAATTATTATTAGGATAGATTTGAGTAATTTTGAAAGTTACTTTTAAATTAGGTGTTAATTTTTTACTTAGTCCCGTTTTGACTTGTTTTTGATATATACAGACAAGATAATTTATTTTAAATTTTGTTGCATTAATCTTCTTATCGTGATACTATTTACTGTTATTTTTAGAATTGCTTATGTTCTCTTTCGCAATTTTAAAAGATGTATTTAATTTGTTTTGTAACGAGCGGATATAGTCATCGTACGAATAGCGAAATTGTGGTTCTTGTATAATAGAAGTAAGTAAATAGGTTTTTCGACCAATTAGGAGGTCGTATGGAGTTAGCCCAGTAGATTTATGAGTTGAGGTGTTATAACTAATAGTTGCGAATTGTATGTATTCATTCCAGTCTGTCTGAGAAGGCTCTATATATTGTTTCAAATAATCCTTTAAAGTTAAGTGATAACGTTTTAATGCTCCCTTAGTTTGAGGATGATACGGACTAGTACAAATGTGCTTTGTCTTAAGAAGATTACTCAATTTTTTTATTAAAGCGGACATGAAATCAGATTCTTGATCTGTAAGAAATGTTTTCGGAATTTCGAATAGAATAAATAATTTAATTGGCCTCTTTGCAATGGTTAATGCCTCGTGGTTAGGAATTGCTTTGGCAAAACAATATTTTGCTAAATCGTCTTGTGCGGTCAAGATAAATCTATTTCCGGATTCTGTTAGAGGTAATGGCCCAACGATATCAATTTCCAGCTTATCGAATGATACATTAGCTGTGGTAGTGATTTCCATCGGTTGTCTTACGAGTTTAAAATTTGTTTTATCGATTTAGCAGGAAGGACAAGATTGAATGTATTTCCTAATATCTACTTTAATGTAAGGCCAATAATATTGTGCTTTTATTTTCGCGTATGTTTTAATGAAACCATAATGTCCGGATAATTTACCATCGTGATTTTTTTTTTTAAATTCGTTGTATTTCTTTTACAGTTTTGGGGGAAATTCTCGTATAATCAAACAATGTTATTTCGTTTTTTGGAAACACAAATTTCAGCATTTCGTTTAGTTGACCTATTTTTACGTTATTATGTTCCTTAGCAGAAATTAATACAAATCTCCTATCTCGATTGGTTGATTTTAATTTTTTCAAGCAATAGAAAAGATATCTATATTCCAATTTATCAAAATGATGGTCTAAAGGGTACAGTAAAAATACAGTTTGATTTTGATTTTCAAGTTTAGATACATCGTTAAATCTCGACATAGGATTTGTTACGTCAAAATTTGATCGTGTATACTCCGAGTATGAATTATTTTCATCCAAGTCTTGAGACCATAATAGAACGATCGGAACTTTAATGTTTGCTAGTGGTTTATTCTCCCTTCTAAAGGTTATAATATCTTGATTCGTGTAATGAAATTTGATAAAATCTTGATAGCTTTGCTCCTGATTGGTTGTCATGTTTATTAAATTTTCAGAAATTAGTCTGGATAGAGCATCTGCTTTTGAATTACAACACTCTGGGTTATACTTTATATTATAACTATATTCCTCTAATCTAAGTCGCCATCTAACTAATTTGGAAGACGGATTGCTGCAGTTGAAAGGCCATCGAAGTGGGCGATGATCTGTATAAATTGTAAAGGTTCTACCATATAAGTAAGGTCGAAAATGCTCGACAGGCTGAATTATTACTAATAATTCTTTTTCCGTGGTAGAGTAGTTCTGCTCTGCGTTGTTTAAGGTTCGTGAATAGTATGTGACTGGCAGGTCTTGATTATTTGAAATCTGCGGTAGGACCACTCCTATTCCGACATTAGATGCATCTGTAGTTAAAGTAAATTCTTTAGAGAAATCTGGAAATTGTAAAACTGGTTTGCTGATTAATTTCTGCTTCAAGGTTAGAAACGAATTTTCTTGTTCTTCCGTCCAATAAAATGACGCATCCTTTTTTGACAACTGAGTTAGTAGCTTCGCAATTGTTGACAAATTTGGAATAAATTTCCTGTAATACCCAATTAAACCTAAGACCATTTTAATCTCTTTTTGATTTTTCGGTCTGGAAACTCTACTAATGGCATTTATTTTATTAGGGTTAGGCTCTACTCTACCTGAAATTAGGTGACCCAAGTATTCACATGATCTTTTCATGAACTCGCATTTGTCCGGTTGTAATATTAAATTGTATACTCGCAGTCTAGAAAACACATTCTTTAATTTATGAATATGATTCTCTTATGTGTAACTGTAAATAACAACATCGTCCAGATAGACAAAACGTTGAATATTGGTTAGACCCGTTAGGACATTATTTATCATGCGTTGAAAGCAGGCAGGAGCATTTTTGAGGCCAAATGGCATGCGAGTTAACTCTGAATGACCATTTGGTGTTGAAAATGCGGTTTTGGAACTATTTTTTAGATCCATAGGAATTTGGTGGAATCCACTTGTCAGATCTAGTGTGGTGAAATATTGTTCGTGTCCTTATTGATCGAATATATCCTCTATGTTAGGAAGTGGATACGCGTTGCCGATTGTACGTTCGTTTAATTTTCTATAATCAATACCGCCATTTTCGTTTACCCGACGCGTCTGTTTTTTTTAGGAACAACCCAGGGAGGACTAGACCAAGGGCTATTTGAAGGTTTAATTATGCCGTGTTTCAACATTTTCTCCATTTGTTTGTGTACTTCAGTTTTATGAATTTGCGGCTAGCGATAAGTTTTTGTTTGAATTGGTGTTTCATCGGTAACGGGAATTGTACGAGAGGTTGCCGTGGTTCGCGATAGTAAATCTGTTGGGAGATGAAATGTCACCAAATTCTTCGCGCACATTATATACAGCTTGATATTTCGCTACATTTAAATGTTTAAGTCGAAGATTCTCATTAAACGCGTGCAATCTTTGTTTTCTACCATTCTGCTTTTGATTTGCAGCAAGATTATAAATATAACAATTATTTGGGATCGGTTCGATTAATAATTCAGGAATTGCGATTGTTTGTGGCTTCAATTATGTATTAACGATTGTTGTTGCGTCCCGAACACTGTAACACCCTTGTGGAGTTTCACGGGGTTGTAAGGCCCGTTACGCTGATGCGGCAATGCTGCTTGGGATGCGGCCTACTCTAACTTGATAGAGGTAGACCTGGTTGGTGTTGAACTGCAAGGAGTTCTATAGTAGTAGATAGTCTCCTGCGCTGAGTGTTGGTGGGTCTCGATTGTTGATGTAGTGGTCATGATGGAGTTCAGAGAGAATCTTGTTGTCATGATGGAGGTTTTACTGAGAATCTTCTTGTGAATGTCTTGTCGGTAGTTTTATAAGGATCGACTGTCTTCTCATTGGTTGGTATGATATTGGGGGTGTATGCTAACTTCAGCGTCTTTCGGTGGTGGTGGTTGTTTAAACATTTGGGTTCTTATGCCTGTCGTTTAGAGAATAATATATGGGTCCTTGTCACGGTTTATCCTAGCGGTGGTTTAGGTGACACCGAGCATGTGCAAGTGAAGGGACCCTTGCAATAGAGGCATAAAACAGGCCTCTACTTGACTTGGGACATTGCGGTCCTAGGGCTGCAAGAATTGTAATGAAAGGCTCATCTTCGTTAGAAACTTTAGTCATGGCATTAGGTATTATAAGTGAATTGTCTTCGTTTATTTTTCGCGATGTTAATATGCCTGCTCTTAAATGGTGAGGATTTACTAATTTTATAGGGACTACTGTCTCCGTTGGTGGATTGATTCTTATACTGGAAACGGATTTCTGAGGTGTATTACGACAAAGAGGAATTTGAAATGATATGAACTCGAATGCAATACTGGAGCTTGAGTAATCAATGTTAGCCTTATGGACACAAAAGAAGTCATCACCCAATAGTCCATCAAATGGAATATTAGCGTGATCGTTAAGCACTTGAAAATTTCCAGTAATTATTCTATTACCAACTTTATTTGAATAATGTTTCTTATAATCCGCGAAGGGTAGCACCCATCATTCGTTAAAAGATGGCTGGAACATCCTCTAACCTATCGATGACGGATATAGTCGTCAAACACAGAGTATGTCGGTGTAGAAATGTTGGGTCAAAAAGGCCGCTTTATTTTATAAAATGAATAATTATACTACTAATATTTTTACAGCCGCTTAACATAAACATATAGTACATACATAATAAACGGAAAACTTAGTAGAAAATCAAACATCTATAAAAATTAAAAATTTAAACTGTTGCTGTCTTGTGGTATTCACGAAAACAATGGAGGGTACAGATCAGATACAGATTAGATTTAATAAAACAAACATTGATTTGTGATATCAATAATATAATAAAATTATTTTGAAATTAATAATTTCTAGTATTATATTATTTTTATATAGTATAATATTTATAATTTTAAATTTATATATGATAATATATAAAATTATCAATATTGTAGAATGAAATATTTATAGATTAAATTCAATAAAATTTAATTTTATAACTTATTTGCATTCAAAGCACTTACAATACAATTTTTACTTTTAGTTTCAATTGTTAGATCAATAATGTTAATATATGGATATAGATATATAAATTTAGAAAATTATTTAATTAAACGACTTTTTTATTTAATGATATTACAATTATTATTGGATGAGATGGATTAGGATTAATTTTCTATTGTACAATTATTTTTTTATCAAAAAGAAATACATTTTTTAATTATGGAATATTAACAATTATTTTAAATCGTCTAGGAGATTGTTCATTATTAATATTAATATCAATAATAATTATATTTGGAAGTTGAAATTTATTATTATATAATATAAATTTAATTATAATGATAATATTTATTTTAACCCTTTGCACTTGACGATCTTTTGGCTAAAGATGAGTAGGAGTTCAAAGATTTTCTGCATAAAGCTGGCGATATTTCTTTTAGTAATAAATAAGAAATCGTATAATAATTAACACGTAGAATTATTTGATTTCGATAGCTCGCACACCGTTACATTATCTTAAATTTGACATATTAATTAATATCGATCTTCGAAATTTTATCTAATCGTGACTGACGGTCAACTCTCGATTGCGATGAGTTAATAACTTTTACTAAAGGAGCACAAATTCCTTTTTGTACATGATTACCTATAACTATAATTGCTCCTACATCAGTTTCATCATTAGTACATTCATCAACATTTGTAACAGCTGGAGTTTATTTGATAATTCGTTATGAAGATGTTGAGAATTAACTGAAACAATTGGCTACATTTAAATATACCCTGAAGGGAGTGGGGGTTTGCTAGGTGTAGGAAACTGCGTGTCTCCTGAACCCTCACTTGTTTTTCGAGTCGTCGTCGTCGTTGTAGTCTTTGCTTCACATCTGAAATGTACGTTTGTAAAATAAAAAGTGTGTTCGTCCAATTTCAAGAGTGCTCATATTTCGCCACGCACCAACAGAAGAAATATCAGAATTAAATTTTAAGAATATAATGTTATTTATATCGAGATTAATTATATTATATTCTGGAATTTCTGTAAATTTTGAATGAGATATTAAAAAAATTGCTTATTCAACTTTAAGACAATTAAGATTTATAATAAAAATTTTATCAATAAATTTAAAAAATTTAGCTTTTCTTCATTTATTTATTCATGCTATATTTAAATTATTAAGATTTATATCTGTAGGAAGATATATTCATTATTTAAATAATAATCAAAATATTAAATTTTATAATGGATTATTTTATATCTATTCGACAAAAAGAATAATTTTTATTTTTTCATTACTAAGATTAATTGGTTTTCCTTTTCTAGTTGGATTTTACTCTAAAGATTTAATAATTGAAAATTTTTTAATTTCTAAAATAAATTTGTTAAGAAATTTTTATTTATTAATTAGAGCAATTTCAACTATTTCCTATTCATTTCGAATTATAACAATTTTATTAAATAATAGTTTAAGTTTAAATTTAATTTATAAAAAGGAAGATAATTTAATAAATTTTTGCATAATATTGTTAATAATTATTAGGATTTTTATGAGTAAATTCATATATAATTTGATATTTTTATTAAATAAATTATTATTTAACAAAAAATTAATATCTCTTTCTTAAATTTTATAAATTTAAATTTAATTTATAAAAAAATTTATTTAAAACCTATAATTATAATTTATTTTTATGAAATTATATTAGAAGAAACTTTAATTGAAATAATTATATCAAAATTTATAAAATTATTTTGGGGTGGCGAATGGCGAAGGACTCAATCAAATAATAAATAGCGGCATCGGCTTTGACGAGGCGAATGTGTGTATGAAGCGCATGGAAGCGTTTGGGCGGCTCCTTGGAAAGCAAGGAGTATCGATCGGCGGTATCGGGTGTTTGGCGCAGAATGAACAATGATGTTTGTTGTATCATGAAAATATGATAGCTGCAAATCCTTTTGTCGGAATGTCTGTAGAATGATATTGAGAGAGATAGCGTGTGTATGGAATAAGATAGATCTGGCTTTAAATAGGGTTGCACTGGCTTGAGGGAGGCAGGCGGGGTGTAGTCGAGAATAGAGGGTGTCTAGTCGAGACGTTGATTGCTCAATTAAATAAACTTGTTTTGTTATATATATAAACCTCTTAGGCACTGAGCACCACTATAGTGGCTTTCGCGGATATCATCTTTCTGTACGGCGCACCACTATAGTGGCTTACGCGGATGTATTTTTCTGTACGGCGCACCACTATAGTGGCTTTCCCGGATGCCATCTCTGTGTGTTTTAAGACGTACCATACTGAAATGTACTATTAATTTTTAGAATAAATTGTTAAAGTTAAAATGAGCGTTAAAATCATATCTTAATTTTAAAAAATTTTAAAGTAAATATTTTTATAAATACTAATGAAAAATTATAATTTAATCATCAAACACTTCATTCCAGTGTACTCGTGTAAAGAACAGCATTATCCGTCACACATTGCAGTGCCGTATCATTTACACGTAATTCGCGATGAACTTTGCCGTACCGAGAAACAGCCCCGCGTAAAGTTCCGCCGTGCCTAAGAGGTTAAAAAGAGTTTTTCTTTATTAGTCACGCAGATTTTGGTCTGCATAGGATTAATATAGCTATAAATCCTACATTAATTTGGCGGGCAACGTAACGAGACCGCGAAACGGATTTACAACCTGTCAGAATTTATCGAAAATTCAAACGCGATGCGACAATAACCCTGTGGGGGTCCTCCCCCACCATCGCTTGAAGTCGGCTCGTCGCAGGTATCCCCGTGGTTGGCGTATCTAGAAGGGACGTTACGAAAAGGAAAGGATGCGTTTCGTCCGGGCCTGCTAGCGGACTCATCAGTAAGGCTTGCTTAGCAGACTCTTGCCTTTTTTTTTTTTTTAAATATACGTTCATTAAAGCTTCTGGGTATTTACATAACAAATAACAAATACAACAAATATCCTTAAACGTATAAATAGGAATAATGGTTAACCTAGGTTTATAAAACTAAAGACTCTGAGGCAGAGTACGCGTAGTTTACAGTTGGTTCACGGGTAATTGCACTTACTGCTATATGGGGACATGGTAAGTAGGGTGCACTTAATTATGGTGTATAAGCAATGTAGAAAAGGGCAGTAAAAAACTATATTTATCTGTCGCTGGGTAAGGGGGGAGAGGGGAGTGGTTATTACGAATAGAATTTTTATATACATGTGGTTTACCTAAGAGTTAGTTTTACTCTTGGCTATATTTGAAAACGATGATAGACCTAATATATGAAATAATATAATATAATATATAAACTAATGTAACAATATAACATAATATTGTAGCGATAGGGTGGGACAACACGAATAATGCTAAAACTATTCATTAATCCTAACAACACGTTTATACTTCGCAACACTAATACAACTTTTTTCACAACTCTCTCTCTGAACTTTCCTATACTACACGTACCGCGACCGACTCCACACCCTCTCTCTCTCTCGCTGCCCACTCACGCCCTTGCATCCCTATTTAAAACCATACATTCTATCCTCTTTCATACCTATTCTCTCTTTCCAATCACACTTTCCCACGCACTCCTCGCAATCTTACCCTCGGCGGGTCACTTAGCCCAAACACCCAAACGCATTCCTAAAGCCACTCTTCACTTTCATCCGGTACATTCATAAACGTCCCGTCCACACGATCCTAGCGCACGATCATTCATCCTTTCGCACGCACTCTAGATAACACGCTCATCCTGCGATACCACAATAGGAATATTAATATTGAAATAATTGAGTTATAAAAGATATAATTCCTAATATAACTGTAAAAATTAAATAAATAATTGATTTAATTTTTTCATTATTTAATATAAAATTATATCTTACAGATACTGTGAATTTTGAAAAATTTAAAATTTTATTAAATAATGCAATTTGAATTGAACTAAATATATAAATTCCTATTGGAGGTCAATTAATTCCAATTTCAATGGAAGGTGAAATATATATGTGAAAGTATGATCAAAAAAATGAAATAAATAAAAGTAATTCTGATAAAATAAATAAAATTATTCTAAATTTTAAAAAATGTATGACATAATTAGTGTGTATTGCTTGATAAACTCTTTCACGAATAATATCTCCTATTCATAATATTATGAATATAATTATATTCAATAATCTAATAATTAACTTACAAATATTGTAAATATATATAAAATATACTAAATTAAAATTTATTAATTTTAAAGAAATCAATAAATGTTAAGGTCATAAAGTTACTAAATGAAATGGAAAATTAAATTTTTCATTTCATTTTATTAATATTCTGAATAATATAAAATTATTAATATAATGATATTAAAATTAAATGAACTTAATAGAAATTTAATAATTATATAAATTGATATGAATAAACTAATTGAATAGAATAAAATTATATAATAAAATATTAATGTATTTAAATAACATATAATAATTATTATAAAACTAAATAACAAAGATGAAGATGCAATTATTTTTTTTAAATTTAGTATTTTATGTATACAAAATGCTATAATTAATAAACCAAATAATATAAAATTTAATATGTAATAATTAAATTCTAAAAATAAACAATAATTACTAATAGATACAAATTTTATATAAGTTGATATAAGAAAAATTCTTCCTCAAGGTATATTTTCATAACTTTTAATTATTAAATAACGAAAAGGATAAAATCCTATTTTTAATAATAAAGAAATATAAATGTAAAATTTAAATCAATTTTGAAATATTGGTTTACTTATTAAATTAAAATAATATATTACAAATAATATAAAAAATAAACCCGGAATAATAGATGTATAATAGAATATTAAACTTGAAATTTTATTATTAGAATTAATATTAACTAAAACAATAATAATAATTACTATAAGCTCAAATACAAATCATTTCATAATTATATAAAAATGTAAAATTAATAAAAGGATTAAACAGATGCTATTAATTTTTTTAATTACTATTTATATTTATTAACATTAACAAATTTTTTAATTTATAACACTAAAAATTAAAATTTTTATGAATTATATATATATATGTATATACAATAATAGTAATTATAAATTACATAAATGTTTCATCAAAATATTCCTTTTTATTAGGCATATTATTATTAACCCTTTGCACTAGACGACTTTTTCGTTACAGGAAAAAAGTAATTCGAAGACTTTCTGTCATAAAGTCGACGATAATTTTAAAACGGTACATAAGAAGTCGTATAGAAATGAAGACGTAGAATTATTTTACCTCGATATTCCACGCATCGTTGGGTAATTGTAAATCTGATACATTAATTAATATCCATCGTTAAAATCTGATTAAATGTCAACTAAGTAGTGTCTCTCGTGTGCAAAAGGTTAATACTGCTTTATTCTGTAGTTCATTTGTCTTTTATACATACGATTTTGGAGTGTGGTTCCAGAGAGTGGGGAAGGATATTCATAATGTCGGAGAAAACTTAGTTTTTGAGGTTAAAGTAATACATTTAGGTTTGAGTGTAGCATGGGAAATCGAAGTGGGGTGTTTATAAAAAAAGGGTTAGTTTTAGAATAATAATAATGGTATCTGGTTTTGGGTATGGCGCAAGAGGGTTGGGGTTATATGTTTATGAAGGAAAAGTTAGTTATTTAGGATAATACGTCTGGTTTTTGGCTACAGCATGAGAACTGGGCAGGATGTTGATGATTTTCGGACAGGGGAAGTTAGGTTTGACATCAGGATTCTTGGGAAGTACTTTCACTAAGGCTCAATGGTCATCTTCACCCCACCAAAAGCTAACATTACATAAGCCTCTACAGAATTTGCAAAATGCCAGTGTTTTCCTTTCCGCCGACTTGTATTTTTCCGACGTAGCCTTGTTGCTGGAACCCGTATTATGTATTGAAATCCGGGTTCCAATAGTGTAAATTAGACATATTTAGATAATAGTTTACGAAAGGAATTGACCGATCCAGTGAAGCAATCTGGCTCGAATCTGGTCCTTTCTGTAAGTTCGCAAATTCGGTTTACAGGGTCGGAATTGGCGAATCTGGAAGTATATTTGCAAGGCAGGAATGATCGCAGTGACCTCAGCGATCTAGCAGGCGAATGAAAGTTGATAGAGGCAAGTAGTGCGGAACAGTTAATGACCCCATTAACTAATTTAAATAAGAATAGTAGACCGAAAATCGTCCTATGAGCTTCGAGAGATTTCAGGTTTAGTCTTTTTAAGATTGGTTCATAACCGTGGTCGTGTAAGGTCGATTCTGTGGCCAGATTTTATAAGCTGTGCAAACCTCAGAAATATCTATTGAATTCCTTCTATGCTAATTTTATATTTAATAAGATTAGGAGACCACCATATTGTGGAGGCATATTCAAGACATGATTTCACGAGACAGGAATAGAGTGGTTTGATGCATTGAATTCTGGATATAAAAGTCTGTAGCACAGCGTTATTCAAATCCAAGAGTTCTATTTGCATCCGTGATCACTGTCTGATAATGCGGAGAGGAGCCGCAGATATAAAACGGTGTAATACAGGATGTAAGGAAACGCCACTGGCCTTGTCATCAAATTCGATAGGGAATGCTCTCCTGCATGAACGCATAACGCGACATTTATTATAATTAAGAGACATTCCATTTATGCGACACCAACGCTCCAGATTCCAAAGATCCAGCTGCATTTCAAAACAATCACGAGACGAATGGATAGTTTTAAAGAATTTAAGGTCGTCAGCAAAGGGCAAGGAAGTACAACATCGAAATACCCTGGAAAGATCATTAACGTATAGTTTAAATAACAAAGGTCCCAAGTGGGATCCCTGTGGAACTCCCGAGGATACTTTTGGTCGTGTTTACCATTTGGGAACTGACACTCGCACTGTACATCTTGTGGCATAGGAGGGTGTGTTGGATCGAGTCGAAGGCCTTTCTGAAATTAACGAACAAGATGTACAGTTTCGTTTTAGGTGTTTGGAGGATTTCTGCTATTTTGTATCGTAGCGTGAAGATGTTGTCCTCCCATCCTTTTCCAACCCTGAAACCTGATTGTCCTTCCAGAAGGATGTCGCTGCTTTTGTAACTTGTATTCATATAGAATAACGTAAACCCTTCGGAGGGGTTAATTTGGAGGAAGGAGTTTCCTCCACCCTTGACCTTGTGGTAGAGGGAGCTTTTCTCCTCCTTTGGGGAGGCGCTTGTCTTTTGGACGGGCCCGTTCTGGAAGACAAGCAGTTACAGAGCAGTTACTAATTTGGTT